>NC_091188.1:79766-379766 GCF_040958095.1 Procambarus clarkii | reverse complement strand
TGCATATATTAAATTAAAAATTTTAATTTAATTATTTAATAATTTAAATTTAAATTATTTAATAAATAAATTCATTTAATTAAATTTAAAAATTTAAGCGAAATTAAAAATTTGGGAGCGTGGGGCTCTCAAAAGTAGCCCAATTCGCTACTTATAGCCCAATCTGGCAACCCTGTATTGCTGCATCCTTAACCAACAGCAATTACAAATTGTAAGCAGAAATTGCTTCTCTTTCAATACCGTCTCGCTTACCGTGTTATTGGCACGAGCCTTTAGCAGTTAGCGCCCAAAAAATGAAGCACCACCACCTGGGAGGAAGGTTCATCAACTATTATTGAGATCTTCATGTATATAAAATGCCTAGTCAAATAGAACTTGTGGATTTTACTTCATATAATATTAGATAACTTCTCAGTTTTCAAACTTTGTTGAAATAAATGTAAATATTAGCGAGAAGAGTAGAGCAAAACGCGACAACCATGATGAGAGTGTACAGGAAGGTGGACACAATGTTATAAGGCATAACAAGGCTGTGTTATGTTGTATAACATTGTCCTCACCTAATTGTGCTTGCGGGGGTTGAACTCTGGCTCTTTGGTCCCGCCTCTCAACCATCAATCAACAGGTGTACAGGTTCCTGACCCTATCGAGCTCTTATCATATCTACACTTGAAACTGTGTATGGAGTCAGCCTCCACCACATAGAGGCTCCATCACATTGTGTGATTCAATGTGAACAAATCCAGTAATTTAGAGACAACTTTGTCATTAATAATCCACGCAACAACGCACGAGAAGCGCTTTAGTAAACACGTGGATGGGCTGACTAAAACATGTCCCAAGCAAGTTTGTAGAACTTTGGTTTCAACTCTTTTGACCATGTCGTAGCTCAGTCGATTAAGGCAGCGTCTGGGGACGATCTCGGACGTAGGTTCGCATCCTCGTCACGGCCCTTGTGGATTTGTTCAACAGCCTGTTGGACCACGCGCTCTCAAGACCAGCCTGGCCCCAGCCTGAGCTTGGGGAGTAAAACTTCCTGGACAGCCCGTCCTCAGACCAAGTCCATTCCATCCAGCGGTCGACCCCAGAGACGCGTTCGTGAATTTTAACATGCTGTTCATTAAAAATAGGAATTTTCTCAAATATAAATTAATATTGTTATATATTAGATTACTGTGCATATTTGGGCATTGGTTGGGTTAGGTTTTAGGTTCCGTTGGCGATTATTTCTATTTGTGGTGCGTGGGTGAAGTATTTGCAGCGTTGTGATTCCAACGAAGGTCGTCAGCGAGGCAATTGTTCCGGACGTGTTCAGACGTCCTAAGCCGTTCGTAAGTTCGGACGTAGGGAGCCGGTCGGCCGAGCGGACAGCACGCTGGACTTGTGATCCTGTGGTCCCGGGTTCGTTCCCGGACACCGGCGAGAAACAATGGGCAGAGTTTCTTTCACCCTATGCCCCTGTTACCTAGCAGTAAAGTAGGTACCTGGGTGTGAGTCAGCTGTCACGGGCTGCTTCCTGGGGGTGGAGGCCTGGTCAAGGACCGGGCCGCGGGGACACTAAAAAAAAAGCCCCGAAATCATCTCAAGATAACAAGAATCTCAAGATAACCCTCGGCGCTAAAGGAGATCATGAAGCTCCTCCATCCAACAAGAAGAAACCAGAGAGAAAATACAACACTGTCTGAAAACAATTCCAGACTGAAGGGGCAACTGTAAACTGAGCGGACGAAAGAAAAGAAAGAACCCGGTCAAGGGACCAAGTAGGCTCAGGTGGCGCATGAGCAGGCCAGAGGTAAACAATGCATGAGAAAGCTTGCAAAATGGGGCCGAATAGGTATCAACCCCAAATACAAACTAGAGTGGCTCTGCCAATGCCGCATAATAAGAGGCGACAGTATTCAGCATAAGATGCAGACCAAGGAAAAGCCAAGAAAGGACAGAACAACCCGATGAAAAACCGAGGAAGAATAACAAAGGGACAGAAAGTGGAGGAAGGCACCTACCTACCTGCTGAAGATTCCAGGGATCAATATTTCCACAGCCCTGTCTCTAACCAGGCTTCCTGGTTGCTGGTCAGATCCACCAGGCTGTTTGATGCAACTACTCACAACCTGACAAATGAGTTACAGCCTGGTTGATCAAGTATCCTTTGAAGGGGCTTGTCGAGTTCTCTTCTGAACACTGCTGTCGGCCAGTTATGCTCCATATGTGAAGGGGAAGAGTGTTGAAAAGTCTTGGGCCTTTGATGTCGGAATTAACAGTTTTAGACAGTCCCAATAATTTAGATGTTTTATCGAGTGGATTCTAGTGGTAAAGGATCTTTGCATGCTCTTCAGGTCAGGTTTGAATGGGGCCTGTTAGTGTGCAACAATACTATCTAGAGATTAATGTCTAAAAAAAGTATCATTGGCATGGCATCTCTTGTTTGGAAGGTTCTTTTAATCCAACCTGTCATTTTTGTTGCTGTTGTGACAGTAACTGTTATGTTTTTTTAAAGAGTTGCAACTTGTGTGTTCTGCATGAAGATACTTCCTCCTGAACACACTAAATGTAAGCATTCTAATATATAAATAATACTTATTCTTAAATTACTTGTATAAAAAAAGTGATAGGTCTAACCCAATTTAATATGCCAACACAAAATAGATAAAAATGTAAGTGGGGGAAACAACATTAGTACTGTAATGATATTTTAAGGATTAATATACAAGATTTGTTAGTTCATGGAACTATTCTAATCTACTGAATGAGACTATTATAATAAGATGGAATAAAGAAATACATTTCTTACCTTACTTATAAAGTCTTTATGAAGTTCATCGTGTGAACTCTCTATAACGTCCATTGAATGGAACTCGGTTATTAGCTGATTCAATACAACACATCCTTTACTGAAACCAATAAGTGTTACATCATGTATTTCAATGCTGACTTCATCACATGTCTGAGATTTAGAGCTATGTTGAAAGCTTTTGCACTGCTGCAGGTCGTCATCTTCACTGTGTGGTGCAATACCGATATCATTTTCCTGTGAGTGGAAGTTCATTTTAGCTTGTGCCGTTCTAAGACCCGCTGACATGAGGGAAGCAAGATGACGTGTAGCTGCAGTACCAGGCTCATGAGTTGGTGCACCCACACTATTGCTCATCACAAAATTATCAAAGCAGCTGAAAGTTTTTCTTTCCATTCTGAAACAAACACATATATTGTACAGTATATAGGTATTGTAGATGGAAAAAAAAAAAAAAAATTCTGAGCAAGTCATTCAATCACTACATTAGGTAAGTGTTCATCTCTCCAGAATATAGCCACAACCAAATTCCAAGCTGAGGAGTGACACATTCACATTGACAAAATGGGAATCTTTTCATGTGGCCATCTTTACTGGGTCAGGCATAAAGACAAATCTTAATCCAGACATGGATGAGCATCAAAAGACTACTTTAACTACACTATTATCTCTCAAATTCAAATCCCAGCCAAAATGGTGCATAGCAAAAAAGTTTTGCAATGTATCTCCATATTTATCTGTATTAAACTCAAAATGACATACTGTACATAACTTTGATTTTAAATATGCTCGATGGCTGTCCTAAGGCACTATTGGTTTTTATGTTCATTGGTTTAGTTTAGTTTACATAACAGTGATTGAGTATTGTATATACTGTAGTACTACAATATAATATGGCCACCTGGAGGCATACCTGTTATAGCCATTCCCTCAGAGGGGAAAGCCTAGATGTATAATGTTTATAAATATTAGGGCTGTACGACAGAATCCAACCCACACCCTGATCACCTCGGGCACATGCATTACCCATTGAACTATGACGAGCTAAAAGTGTCTCGACCAGAAATACTACTCGACTAACATCATGTTTGGAAGGCACCATCTGGCACCACAATCCAGGTTTTAAAAGAAATTTGCCCACACTTGGGTGTCGACGAGGAGGGAGTGATCAAGAACACAGATTCCATTATACAGCTTCAATATTTATTCATAGATTTATGACGCTATTGTGTTTTTTATTGTGCAGTTATGCGGTGTCTATTAATAGATGAAACAAAGAGTATCCTACTGTAGATATGCCTTCTTCATATAATCTACCAAACCAATTTAATTTAAACTTACCTGTTAGGCTTAACAACAAAAACATGATGAGCTGGGAACTTTGTTGCAAGTAATCGTGCAGTGTTAGTCAACGACCACTCCACATAGTGCTTGTTATCACGATGTGCAAGCATGATCTCAGGATAGTCCTGCCATGTGTAAGGTTTGGAGTATTACTATTTTTAGAATTTTCTTTACCATAATCATCCCAGATTTATTATTCTCAATTAAAAAATTTATTCCACAAATTTCTCATTTTAATTTTAATAAATTTTTGTTGTGGCAATGACTTAAATGAAATTAGATTTCAGATTCTGGTTTGCATTTTCTAGATACTGTATGTACATAATACAGTACATCCTTACATAACCACACAATACTAACCTAACCTAATTATCCCTTTATTTTAGAAATGAGAAATTGTTTTTCGGGTTGACTGAAAAGTCTCTGTTAAATGATGCATAATAGAATCTGCATATTAATTTTACAATATTAACTGTATGTAAATTTAGTTAGTTGGAGACAGCAAATTTAACTGCTTTTACCCGAGGACCATATAATCATATAAATTGCTAACCGCCATATCATGATTAACAACATTTCATTTACTTGGACCATCAAAGCCTTGAACCACAGACCACAAAAAGCAGCAGGCCTCAACTGTACCAACAGAGCCACCAGCACTCCTTAATAGGAAAGATTCCAGAGACACCCATCTGCTGTCCAACTGGAACTTGAGGCCTTCCCTGGGGTGCCACTTTACTATGAAGGTGTTAGGTGATCTACATCCTACATAGTCATAAATTGCTGATTACCATATTGTGGAAAAAAACATTTTATTCACTTGGACTATAGGGGCCCTCTAAGTGCAGACCATGAAAGCAGCAGCCCGCAGTTCTACCAACTGGGCTACCAGCACCCCTTAATAGGAATGATTCCATGGACACCTATCTGCTGTCCAAATGGCACTTTAGACCAGCCTTCATGCCAAAGAGGCACCCTAGGAAAGGCCTAAAGTTCCAGCTGGACAGCAGGTAGGTATCTCTGGAATATTTCCTATTACAGCCCATCCTCCTGTTTAGGCAGTACTTATAGTAACGATGAGGACCATCGTACATATACTGATGTAAAATTCAATTAGGAAGTAGAAATTGGTACCATTGGATTTGGATAAACTGTTAAAGTTTTTGTACTGATGTTGTAAAGAAAACTTAACCTTTCATGCTATCTGAGGCTTAATATTATACACACAGTATTAATGCTATATGGCTACTAATATTTAAATTTGGTTTTTAGCTCAATTTTTTCAAACTCTATGAAGTGAACAGTACCAATTATAAAGTGAATAGTACTATAATTTACTACGAAGGCCTACGAGGCAAGAACACAGAACATTTGGACAGGCAGATTTGTAAACCTCATTTTGGAGACATTCATGTATCAACACGTCAAGCAGGCCACAAGAATGAGGGAAGGGATGTTCTGTCAATACTGGAGCTAATATTCACTAGGAAAGAAGAGGTATTTGACATCCAGTACCTTCCTCCCTTGGGAAAGAGTGATCATGTCCTCTTGGACATTAAATACACTTTGTGATATAATCTAGTAGAGAATGGGGACACTGAAACAGTTGTTAAACTTGATTTCAAGAGAGGATGCTATGGGTAACTTAGAAATTTTTTCATGGGTATAATTAGACAGATTTGTTGCTAGGCAAGGAAGTAAATGAGATGTATGCCATATTTTGCAAAATATACAATGAAGGCATACAAACATTCATACCAAAACAGAGATGCAGACATAGGAAACAGGGTTGGTTCAACAGAAATTGCACGAGGACCAGAGATCAAAAGACACAAGCATGGATATACACAATAATATCCATTGTTATAGATATACACAATAATATCTATTGTTTTTGTGCAAACAAAAGCATTTATATCGTTTATTTTGTTTCTTAGACTCCTACTGTTTGTGTAATATACCTTAAGTGTACTGTTATTTTGAGGCCCTTCTCCCCTGTTCATTTTGCCATTTTTTCCTCCACCAACACATACTTTTATTGCCTCCTTTCTCCATATCAATTCCCATACCACTATCTATTAACAGTTTAAACTCAAACCCCCTTCAACCACAGGTCCCAATGACTTGGCAACAGCAACACCCCCCAGCCCTGGATACATGCACCCCATCCCAAGCATACATGTCATTCCTTCTATAAAAGTGTTATCAATGATGGATATTGCATTTGATTTACAATATTTGTCCAGTCGGCAAGTGACACAAAGTGCCCTCGACAACCATTCATTTCCAACTCCTTTTCTTGGAAGAATGCCACATATTACTAGGATTCCTCCCTTGCTCCTAACTAATTCTATGGCTGTCTTAAACCTCTGTATCAGTGAGATAAGTACATTAAATAAGTACCTGTGAGATAGTCAACTGTTGCATCCTAGGAAAAGTCGATCACTGGCCAAGGGGAACCTAGATCGATAAGCCTAACAGTTTTCCTGTTCCCCAAAATATATTATATACATCCCTTTAAAAGAAAAACATGAAAGATAAGAAAAAGAGAAATGACAAAACCATATGGTATCTCTAATTAGGAATGTACAATCTTATAATAAACATTTTATATCTGAAATATACAAAACTTAGTATTGTACCTGCACATCACCTCCAAAGAACATTAGTACAGATGTGGAAGTTGTTGAGGCTGAAGGGGGAGCATATACTAGATGATTACTTAGCCCGCTGGCACCACTGACAGCGCCAAGCCGCAGCGTCTCCTTCGTTTCCATTTTCCCACTGATTAGTCTGTAAATTATTTTTTACATTAGCACACAGTAAACATATGTAGCTCTATTGTGATATTAAATTTGTATTAATATAAGTATTGTACAGTATTGTACAGATTTATTAACCTGAATTTACCCGAGGACCACTAATACTAGTGGCCTCGATGAGGACAAAGCCCGAGGCGTGTCAAAGATTCCCATTTGCCCTGATGATCTTCTCCAGTTGAATTTTAAAATTTAACAGAGCTTAAAATTTGTATTTAATTTATTTGTTTATTTAAATTTAACATTTACAGCTTCAACAGGCAGTTCCATGGTTTTATAACCCTGTGGGTGAAAAAGCATCTCCTGTTCTCAGTCCAACATTGTGACTTGTTGAGCTTGAGACTGTTGCTCCTTGTTTGTGTTACATCTGACCTTCTGAAGACATTGTCTGGATCAACATCCTCCAAATTGTTCAGTATTATAAAAGTTTCAAAAGTAAAACCAAAAAGTACCTAATTTCATCCTCGTAATTTCCTTCCTTGAGCTTCAAACTCACACTGTATCTTGTACTATCTACTTCCCAAATATTAGTACTTAAAGACATATCTTCACCAGTGTAATCACCTCTGTCAATTTATATTGTAGTTATACGTTGATAAAATTTTTTGCTATACTATACTTTTCATATTACCTGATAGGTTAAATTAAAGATCTGCCCGAAATGTAATGCGCATTAGTGTTATGCTTTGCAAGAATGTAAAAATACCAATCTTATATAATCTCAAAATTACATAATTGTGGTACCCCATACCTAACACCACAGTATACTGGGGTACAGAACTAATACCACAGTATGAATCAAGAGAATTATGAGAAGAATCAAGACAGATGAAGATAGACAGAGACTACAAGACGACCTGGACAAACTGGAGGAATGGTCTAGATAATGGCTACTAAAGTTCAACTCAGGAAAGTGTAAAGTAATGAAATTAGGCAAAGGGAGCAGAAGGCTGAACACAAGGTACCATTTGGGAGGTGAAATCCTGCAAGAGTTAAATAGAGAGAAAGATCTGGGAGGTGATATCATGTCGAACCTGTCCCCAGAGACCCACATGAAAAGGATATCATCAGTGGCATATGCTAGGTTGGCCAACATAAGAACTGCCTTTAGAGACTTATGTAAGGAATCGTTCAGGACCCTGTATACCACTTATGTCAGACCAATCCTGGAATATGCAGCTCCAGTCTGGAGTCCATACCTAGTTAAACACAAGACAAAGTTAGAGAAGATTCAGCAGTATGCCACTGGACTCGTCCCAGAATCGAGAAGTATGGGCTACGAGGAAAGGCTAAAAGGAGCTGAATTACAAGTCCCTGGAAAACATAAGGGAGACATGATAACCATCTACAAATTCTCAGGGGAATTGACAGGGTGGACAAAGACAAACTATTTAACATGGATGGAACACGAACAAGGGGACACAGGTGGAAACTTAGTACCCAAATGAGCCACAGAGACATAGAAAGAATTTTTCAGTGTCAGAGTAGTTAGTAAATGGAATGTATTAAGCAGTAATGTGGTGGAGGCTGACTCCATACACAGTTTCAAATGTAGATATGATAGAGCCCAGTAGGCTCAGGAATCTGTACACCAGCTGATTGACAGTTGAGAGGTGGGACCAAAGAGCCAAAGCTCAACCCTCGCAAGCACAACTAGGTGAGTACACACACGGTACAGCCGTACAGGGCCATAGGCCTAACACTGTAGACCAGGCATGACAGCTGATCTCAATGAAACTGTTACAATAGTGAACAATTTGGAGGCTGTTGGAGACTAAGGTGTTCAGAAAGTCAGGTTCAACAGCCATAATGTTGGTCTGAGAACACCACATGCTGCTGCTTCACCCACACGGCTATTTATACTTATCATCCCATCAGTCTGCTTGTATGCTATGTGTGTATATGTACGTTTACCTAGATGAAATGTTTAAATGTATGTATATAAGGCCAGGGAACCGCCTACCCGCTGAAATCGTAAATAACAAAACTGCTGAATGTTGTAATCCCGATTAAATCTGCACAAATGAACAATTGACAAGCTGCAGGCTTCTTGTCCTCGTCGAGGCCATTGGAGTAATGCTGGCCCCTCAGGTAAATTCAGGTCAAACCGCCAAATATTAGGTGATAGAGTAAGAGAAGGAGAAGAGTGGAAGAGTGTAGGGAAGGTTACCTGCTGCTGCTGGTGAGAGTGAGGAGGAGCCGCAGTAGGTGGTGAGGCCGGCGGCTGGTCATACTCCTCCCTCTCCTGCCTCACACTCAACACTCACCACTCACCATGGAGCCCAGTACCTGGTGATGGTTGTGTCACACTACCTGCTGCTGTTGCTGTGTCACACTGTTCACCCTCACACCAGGTGGGTGGTGCTGGGGCGGCGCCTCACAGCCCCGGTGGCCAGGCTGCTCCCTACACTCCCGCCCCCCCCCCCCTTACCCCTAGTGTAGTTACCCTAGTGTAGGTACTCTAGTACTCGTCTAGTTGTGTTTGCGGGGGTTGAGCTCTGGCTCTTTGGTCCCGCCTCTCAACTGTCAATCAACTGGTTTACAGATTCCTGAAGTGTAGTTCCTCTAGTGTATTTACCCTAGTATAGTTATAGCAACTGAGGGCACCTAGTAGATGGCAGCTTCAGGGAGTCACCTGGGCTCAACCAGAAATTGGCTTTCAATGCTTGGTTTTTTCATTCTTGAGTTGATGAGTAATAAAGTAGTGATAATTAATTAAATAAATTGGTACCTAACTTTTTATTAACAATCCACTTGGACAGATTGGTACAGAGATTACCTAATTTCTTACAATTCTGCATTTGATCCTTGATGATCCAAATGATTGGGCACCATACCTTCACTCCATCCACCTATTTACATCAATATACTGTATTGTCTTCATATCCCTTCCGTGCTATATACAGGTAGTTGTATTAGCTCTTTCTCATGATAATTATCTTGCCTTACTAATTTCATATTTAATGGTGTGTGTATTTTTCTAGGTATTTTGTGGATGCCAGTAACCATGAGGAGAAGAAGAAAGACCTGGTTACTATGTGGCCTGGCAGTGGTGGTGTTGGTGTATTTGTGTGGGTGGTACCAGAGACTTGACAAGACATTTGTTGCACTACATACGTGCCCAGCTTGTTACGGCCAGACTCTCTGTTCCCACTTGCTGCACGATGAGTACTCTTCCACAACCAAGATACAATTAACAGGGTTTTCAACTTGGAAAATTATGAATTTTTTTAATGTTAAAAATGTGTATTATGGAGAAAGTGCAGAAAATTCAGTTGTGTTAAAGAAATTGGCTCATGATTCAGAATTAAAGGAATTTGACAGTAATTTATGCAAAGCAAGCAGAGACACAGAGCAATGTGATGTATCACAAGCTATAAAAACTCTTTTAATTAAGACCAGCCATAATTTCTCACAAATAATTAGTAGATATCCACAGTTGTTCAAAATGAGTGAAGGTGTGAAATGCAACCATAATAGAAGCATTCAACACTTATATGATAACTATGTAAAACTTGACAATGGACCGTATCACCACCACCACTTTATCACTATGTTAGCAGTCAACATGGAACCTCTAATATTAAATGTAAGTTCATTTATCATTAACCTTATACATTTGTACTTGTCTCCGTGGTGTAGTGGTAAGACACTCCCCTGGCGTTCCGCGAGCGCTATGTCATGGGTTCGTATCCTGACCGGGGAGGATTTACTGGGCGCAATTCCTTAACTGTAGCCTCTGTTTAACGCAACAGTAAAATGTGTACTTGGATGAAAAAACGATTCTTCGCGGCAGGGGATCGTATTCCAGGGACCATAGGATTAAGGACTTGCCCGAAACGCTACGCGTACTAGTGGCTGTACAAGAATGTAACAACTCTTGTATATATCTCAAAAAAAAAAAAAAAAAAAAAAAAAAAAAAAATTTACAGTATATGCAGTACCAGTACTACATAGTCTTACAGGCTTAGTGCCTTCTTTTGAAAATTACATACTATATTTACAATATTTTACATAGCATTATGTATTGTATCATATGGGTGTACCCGGGGGTGTCCGGGGTCTTGCTCTTCCTCTTTCTTCCTATATCCCCTCTCTTCCCCATCCCTCCCCCCCCCCCCTCACATCCCTCTCTCTCTCTTTCTGTCTCTTTTTATTATTTTTCTGTGGAGAACCCCTCTGGCTCCCTGGAGCTATACCGGGCTGATGTGTGTGTGTTATCCCGTGGCAATGGTCAATCGATGGAGTTCTTAGCCTACCGGGGACCACGAGGCAGAACCTGTCCCCCTCAGAGAGGCACGAGGAACAATGGCCTATAGACACCCCATGTAGTTGGAAGCAGTCTTATGTCTGCCATCTACCAGGTCAGGCACCCAGAAAGGTAGGACTCCCAAGACAAACTACAGCTGGTTAACGATTGCAAACAAAAGCCAAAAGAACAAGCAGAATTCCCCAATCAGAAAACAACCAAACAAGCATGACGTCACCACAGCCACCGCACCGCTGTCTGTGCAGGGAAAGGGGGTCCCCCAAACCTTCCGTGCCGGCTACCCTACCCCAGTTCTGAGGCTGTTGATCGACTCTGGCTCCATCCTTTGAGGAGTGCTGTGCCTTGTGGTGTTGTGCTTCAGTGTGATGGTGTGCAAGCCAAGTGTAATTCAAGAAGTACTGGGGCTGCATGTCCCTAGGGTCATCTTCCCTAGGTGCCCTGTAAGTACTGCCCTTGCAGTTTGGGGTTACCTTCCACAAACTATTCAGGGACTGCCTCCGCAGGCTTCTTTTGCTGCTCGGTGATTGCCCACCCTTTTGGTTAGCTGGGTTTTTTTCCTACCCCTGTTTGACCTTGGGTAGGAG
Source organism: Procambarus clarkii (assembly GCF_040958095.1). Lineage (NCBI taxonomy): Eukaryota > Metazoa > Arthropoda > Malacostraca > Decapoda > Cambaridae > Procambarus > Procambarus clarkii. The sequence continues at coordinate 367,958 of NC_091188.1, read as the reverse complement.
GTAGTATCGTCGCTGGCTGGGGTGCAAGGTATTGTGCAGCTGTCTTACTATGCATAGCGGCCAGTTCTGTTCCTCCTGGAGACGTTGTGCTTTTGCTGGGTGTTTCTTTTCTTTTCTTTTGCCTGGTAGGGAGTCTGTCTGGTGTGGCTATAAGACCACTTGTATTATTTTGGTGGCCCTCCGCTAGGGCCAAACAAAAGCTGAACCCTACTCCGCAGGGTTCAGCTTTTGTTTGTTTGGCTTTTACTGGTTAACCCAGTACCTTGCCTGGGCTTCCCTTAGCAATCAGTCTAAGGGCCCTGGAAACTCCCATTGGGGCTCATTGGTCCGATGGATGCATCCTCTGAGTCCCATCTCGCTTTATGCGAGTTTGGAGGTTGCTGTCCCCTTGTCTCAGGGTGACACTTGCCATTTTTGCCTCCACCATGTTGCCTGTTTGGTCAATGACATCTTTGACCTGGGGTCCCGCGAGTGGTGTTCCTTGCTTGTACTTCAGTTCACCCAGTCTACTGCTACTGATATTTGGGTGCAGGCAGCTTCGGCATAGCAAGGTTTAGGTTGCTGCAGCGCAACCTAAGGTTGGTTGCTCTAGGTTGGTTGCCTTTCCAGATGCCCTGAGGCTGCCCCACTTTGGTTATAGGGACCCGAACTTGGGGGCGTTTGTCACCTTGACTTTGGTTTCGTCTGCGTCCTTAGTCCTTCCCCTGCTGTGGTTCATCCTGTTCCCCCCTCCCAGGATCGGCGGTCCAGGCATTCGAGCCTGTTCCTCCTGCTGGGGCTTTCGGGTTATGCTAGCGGACCCCCCTTCTTCCCAGAATTTCCGGTGGACTCTGCCCTTTCTCCAGAGGCAGAGGGTTTGGAGGTTCAGCTCTGCCTCGGGGTCCTGACATGGAGGATCCCAGGGCTGGATAGGAGTTGACTTGGGGGGAAGGGTGCTTGGGGCCCCCGTTTGACCCTGCTTGGGTGCTGGTACCCTCGGTTTGGGGTTTGATGTTACACTGGGGAAGGTTTTCGTATTCCCCCACCCTGTACGCGTTTGATATGAGTTCAACTCCTCCCGAGTTCGGTTCCGGATTCCCTTAGGTTCCTCGGTCCCCTCTTTCCGGAGGTTTTCGGCTTCCCGCATCCCACCTACCTTGAGGTTACCTTGAGGTGCTTCCGGGGCTTAGCGTCCCCGCGGCCCGGTCGTCGACCAGGCCTCCTGGTTGCCCGACTGATCAACCAGGCTGTTGGACGCGGCTGCTCGCAGCCTGACGTATGAGTCACAGCCTGGTTGATCAGGTATCCTTTGAAGGTGCTTATCCAGCTCTCTCTTGAACACTGTGAGGGGTCGGCCAGTTATGCCCCTTATGTGTAGTACATAAGCCCGCACCTAGGAAGGTGCGGGCTTACCTCCTGCGAGATCCAGATTACTCTTCTTTAATGAATCCTTTTTATTTTGAGTTTGGCTCCTCTTTTTCCTTACTGGGTGTGTTATGAGGTGCCGGAGTCTTCCTGGCTGACATACTATCCTTTCTTTTCGTTGGGAGCGTGGCATACGTTCTGTCGGATCCGCATGCTTGAATGGCAGGAGTTGACTACGGTTGTTCAGGTTTACCCGGGAATTTGGAGTACCTCAATGCGTGCTTGTTCGCCCCTGTGGTTCCTTGTGATGTCGGCCAGGTGCAGCTTCCCGTGCAGGTTCCCTCCCTTTCGGCGTTCCTGGTAGCTAAGGATTTGTGCGCCCATGGGCATTTGGCTTCAGTCTTGTGCTTCTTTTTCCTGCTGGAGCTGTCTTCAGACTGGCTCATGGAGGATGTGGAGGAGCTGGATTCTAGGCCAGCATCCTTTGCGTTTGCCTCGGCAGCTCGGGCGTTGGCTGCCTTGTTGAAGTCGTTTGCGTCGATTCTGAAGGAAGTGGTGTCTCTGTTCTTTGCTTCTTGCCTCACGTGCCGACAGGCGGTGCTCGTCCACTCTTTGGAAGGTTTGTCTCACACTTGTTGTGTTGCCTGAACACAACTATATCAAGGTTTCTCTACTAACCCATACAGTGCACAGGTTGGGAATGCATATTGGTCTATTGTGGGAGCCGGTCGAGCCGGTTCATATAGTGGGAGCCGGTCGGCCGAGCGGACAGCACGCTGGGCTTGTGATCCTGTGGTCTTGGGTTCGATCCCAGGCGCCGGCGAGAAACAATGGGCAGAGTTTCTTTCACCCTATGCCCCTGTTACCTAGCAGTGAAATAGGTACCTGGGTGTTAGTCAGCTGTCACGGGCTGCTTCCTGGGGGTGGAGGCCTGGTCGAGGACCGGGCCGCGGGGACACTAAAGCCCCGAAATCATCTCAAGATAACCTCAAGATATTGACCCATATTATTGCTTCCATGATATATGATGAGATATGATATGATATGGAGCAACAGTTTCAAGCTCAACGATCCATAATGTAAGTCAGAAAACAGGAGATGCTTTTTCTTAATCATCCCCATTTTGTACTTAAAATACAGTACTGTATAGATAATTGTTTCATATGTTATATTTAAATTTTTAAGCATTTGTTTTTCATGAATATGCTTAGGGATTCATTAATTTTGTTCAGTATCCTGATACAATAATGTATTGACTTCTAGGCCTACCAGCACCAGCAGTGGTTTCCTTCCTTACATGGAATGTGTGGCCGTGTCATGGTGGAGAGTTACGTTGGACCAACTCTCACACAACTCAGTCAAGTGCCTTGGATTGTTCGGGCTGATTATGCTCACCAATTGCTAGAACTTGCTCAGGACTTCACAGATGGGGATGTTCGGTTGTACTTGACTGATGTGTCATTGGACAATTTCGCTGTCGACTCTAATGGCAAAGTAAAAATAATTGATGCCGAAAATATTGTAATGGTAGATCCATCTATTCCTGGCCTTGGTAAGTGCTTCTTTGTTGTACTGAATATTTTATGGTAGACCCAGTCATTCTTTACTTCAGTAAGAAGCATACTGTATGCTTCTGCTGTATTGGATATTGTATGAAAGATACATTTATTCTTTCCTGTGATAAGTGCTCACATGTACCTTAGTACATAATTATCCATTTTTAGTTATGGTAAGGGCTTGGGTTCCCATCATACAAATGTTAGATATGAATCTACTTACATATGGACATGTTGCTGACATACTCTATATTGTATAGTACTGTAATTTTTCAAATTTTGATGACTACTGTATATGAGAGAGAAGGATGTCAACCGGCAGGTGGTAACCATTGTTCAATAGCACTTACGATCACTCGCAGAATCTTTTGCTCATTATTATTCAAAGAAAGAAGATCCCAGAAATGCAATATGTGGATAATAGATCCATTTGCAATAAACATTGAAGATAGCAATTTAAACATGAATGAAAAAGAAAGACTCGTCAATCTGTCATCCGACAACAGCCTCAAAGCTAAAATCCAATCATCCTTATCAAGACCTCATTGTTGTCTCCCCATAAAAAGTGAACATGTCCATTGCTGGGTGCCGAGTAGATACTAGTAGCATTTGGGTTTGCAAGGCCAGTGTGATTTCAAATTTTGGGGTTGCGGTGGACCTCAAAAAGTTTGGGATGCACTAGCTTAGTTATGCATCTGGTAGAATGCACTTACTTTCATAATCCAAAAATTTATTTTATAAACAAAATGTCTAGATGAAATGTTTATTAAATGCAAGTAAACATTTGTCTTTCTACTCTTAGTAATAATATTTTAAAGTTAATAATTCATTTATATTAATAAACTTCAATACACATAGTGCTCCATAGCAATACTGATTTAGATCTATTTTGGTAATTATTTTTAGTCGAGTACAGTATAATTAAAATAGAAATGTAGATAGAAAAATAACTTTAATTGGAAGCAGATTAAAAATGGCTATTGCTATGTTCTTGCAGACCCCACAGAACATGTTAATGATGGATTTGGATGTCGAGACTGTCTTAGCTTTTCATATGAAGATCTGTGTGGCCATACCTCTTCTGACCATAACTTCTTTGCAGTATGTAAGGTTAGTATTATGCAAAAGAGTATTATTAGGGGTACATTTTCCAATAGAAATATGGCCAAAAGATTTCAATACCCGACCATACATTTTCCCAAGAAATAGAATATCATTATAAATGCATCCAATAGATCTGAAAATTCATTAAAAATGTTTAGATACCATAGTTAATAAAGTTCATAAATTTCAAAATACAGTAATTATATAATTTGAAAATGGTCTCATAATGACATACAGTATAAGAATATGGTCTAATTAATGCAATAGTAGGTTACAAGTGTTATTGGTGCATATAATATTGGTATAAATGCAAATAAGAACATTTGGCAAGGAATTATGTAATTTAGTAAACTTTTGTTTTTATATATTTCTATTAGAAAAATGTATGCTGTTTTTCACATTAATCATTATGGTAATATAATGGTGACTGAGTTTTGAACATAAACAAGATATTAGTGACACATTTAGATAATGGTATACCACATGGGATGATGCTATATTTTCTTACTGCCAGACAGCAGCAGTTACTGGGCCGGGCCAGAGAAATTGTTAATGTGATTTTTCTGTGTATTGAAGTAGGAGTGTCGGGTAGTACTGCTGGTTGACAGAGCCAGAGTGCATGGAGGAATTGTGTGAAACCTCTGTTAGGATTCAGTGGAAACCTCGGCACCCTTGTGGGCGCAGTAGCACTCCAGATTGCAATTATTTTGACTAACGTGGTACAGTTGACTAGAGGGCGTCTGGGAACTCTCACTGCATAGGTTCGAACCCTCATCAAGGCTCCTGTGGATTTGTTCTTATGTTGCCTGAAGTTTTGACATTGAAGTTTTTCAATGTCTTCAGCCGAGGTAATTTTCATGTTGATTTTTGTGTCATCTGCAAAGGATGTCTTCTTTATTGATGACTTGTTAAGGTCTCTTCAAGGGGAGAACAAAGGACAGTCCACTAGCCAGGATAACTCTGGAACCTTGTAATACAGTACACCCAATATGAGGAAGAAAAACCTTTGGCATGTGGGGGGCCCTTCTAACCAGTTCTCAAGCCAAGTTTTCACTCAGTCCTTGGCTGCTGTGGCTGTTGGTTGCCATCCTTTGTCGGACTTTGTGTGTGTGTGCAGTTCTCGCCTTTTGTAGAGATCCAATAGAGCCAGGGCATCGCCTGCTGTTAATCGAGGTGGGTCATCTGTAGTTCCGGCAGCCAGGTCGGATGCGCACCCCCAGGCGCATCTGGCCCCCCCTTGTATATGTAGATACATATTTCAGGCCAGATAGATTCATACAGGCCAGGTTCTGGCTCGTTGTCCCCGGTAGGCCAATAGAAATCTGCAATTGATGGCACCTTGTAGTATGGCACTGAGTCAATGATAATAGCTTAAGGAAGCCTTGTGGGCTCACACTGAAATATTTAATTACATTCAACTTTTTTTTTTTTATGATATCAGGGAAGGTTCAGAGTTCAAATGGTATGTTGTAGAGCAATGCAATGCCCAGAGCTAAAAATCTTGAGGCTTTTTTGTAAATTAGGGCTGGTATCTCAGCAAGGGTACTTGAATTAGTTTTAAGTGAGAGGATTTTATCATTAACATCTGAGGAATTAGTGGAAGTTAGGTACAGAGACTCAGGATAGCTGCCTGTAAATTAGTTATTAATACTGGGATTACATTTGCAAGGGATGTGCCAATGGATGAGAAGAAACTATTGAATTTAATGGTAGTGTCAGAGCTGATAGCATTCCATCACTGGTTAGGAATATTGGTTACTTATTTACTTATTCAAGTTCACCATTTGTTTTTCTGACATTTTTCAGGGAATGCTCTCATCGTCAGCCTTTTCCCAAGATCTTCCTGAAGGTCTCTTGCATACTGCTCCTTCATGGGTAATGGAGAAGTATCCCTTACTATTCTCCTTGGTTGAAGACTGTGCTGGTCATCCTTATGGTAATACCTACACTGCAACTCTGCCCACCAGGAAGAAGGCGGCAGCTGCTCTCCACACACAGCTGTTGGCTGTCTTACACAAAGGGCAAAAATCCAGTTGATATTTTCATTTATAAAAAACTAGCACATGAGATTTATTTATTAAATGGTTATTAGTTTCAGATTTTTTTTACAAATTTAATTAAGAATGATAAATTAGAAATGTAATGGAGTGTTTGTTTCAAAGGACTCTCCTTTGAAACAATCCATATATCAACCCACTCTCCTGTTTATATAGTAATTTTTGTAACTATGTGCACCATAGTACAAAGATTGCCATTCTAAGCAATTAGATAGTAGAACTTGGTACTAGTCACTTTATAGTCTGAAAAATGAAGCTAAAGAACAAACTTAAATATTTCTAGGCCTAGTATAGCATACACACATGCACTATATATGGCCTAGGAAGGTTAGGTTAGGTTAGTTTGTCTTTGACACATAAATAGAAAATAGTTTTCTGGTTTGTCCAACTCAGTATTGCCGATCTCTTTCATTGTACATCGGTATATATACTATGGTCCTCATCGTTACTATAAGTACTACCAAAACAGGAGGATGGGCTGCATATATATGCATAAATATCCACTAGGAAAATGAAATGAAAATTCCAAATGTTTGTGTTTCACCACATTATCAAGGAAATACACAGATGACATAAGAGTTGGGATTATATACCCAACTACACCTGAGTGGACAAAGATCCATAAGCTAAAATATCTATTAATGGAGGCGAGATTACCGTATTACATGCATCAACATTACATGTTGATGCATGTAATACGCTATCAATATCCCCTATGATATGCCATTCATCCACATGTTCTGTACCACCTCACCCAAAGAGAATATAAGCCTGTGCAAAAGCATGGTAAATCAACTGAAGCCCCGTGCATCAAACTTGACATTAATCTAATGACAGCAGCTGCATTAGATGCAAAATCCACAGCGACTACAATGATTAGAAAAGCAGATGAAGAATGAGTCACACTAGTGAACACTGTGCATCTATATCTGCCAAGATAATATTAAAACAAGATTAAAACCAGTGCACTAAAACAGAAGTGAAAAATAAACAGGGGGGAAAAAAGGAGGAAACCTCCACCTCCATTTAAAACTTTGACCCAAATATCACAGTAACAAAGTTATCGCGCATAACCGAACTCGCTATTGCCTGTGCTACATGGACATTAAGTTCTGAGTAGCTAAATAAAAAGCAGCAGCAGCAGCATGGTAAATTTCAGCAGCTGGACACCCTCATAAATATTGTAAAGCAGTATCCTTTCCCCGCGATAGTCATATAGTAAGGACTGGCAATTTAAATGTGAGCACAGTACACAGTATATCCTTTCACGACCAAAGATCACATTCACTCCAAAAAATCTACCACTTACGGGCTATTTATGCCCACGCCACCTCACCTCTTTGGTGGCTTAATCTTCATCACTCAGTCATGGTAAATTAGTCTTTAAGAATGTAAGGAGTGACCTTGTGAAATGCATACCTAGGCATCAGACCAAAAGGGTGAAAATGAACTTTAGTCAATTTTTCAATTTCCCTCGACAGTGAAGAAAAGCATAAGAAATATTGAAAAAGATTTGTTAGAATTATTAAATGCACTCTTTCGGTCATATTCAACAAATATGTTTGCAAGAAAGAATGCTACCAAAATTTATGTCTGAGGAAGTTGCATGAACGCGCAAGCCATAGATCACTAAGAACTATTTGATTCGAATCTTATGGCCGGGTGACCAAGACCAAACAGTTTTTCTCAATGAACTTAATTCTTTGGTGCCTTCAATAAAATTCCTATGTGAGAATGAGAAGAATGATGCTCTTCTGTTTTTGGACATAATCCAGAATCAAAAGAAGGTTCAAATTTAATGTGTATAGGAAACCTACCAACGTGGGTTCGTATGTTCATTATTAATCAAATCATAATAAAGTTAAACGGGCAATATTTTCAGGAATGTTCTTTCGAGTCTTGAGGGTGTGCAGCCCCGAGTTTTTTTTATGAAAAGATTACTAAAATATGTGAAATTGGGAAGAGTTTCAATACTAAGATGTTTTTGGATTGCTCTTTCAGGCTAGCTAAACATAAGTTTTATAATCATATCCCCAAAGCTAAGCCAGAAATTAGAAAACTCTGTGGTGGTACCTTATGCAGTAGGATTTGAAAAACTTTCCCTGGTTTTTAAGAACCTTAATATCAGTTTGGTGTTCAATAATAGAACGATAAAGTCCTATTTAATACAAACTTCCCTGGTACAGGAGGTTGTGTGTATTCGATTCCCTGCAATGATTGTGATTCTGTACCTTGGACAAACTGGAAAATCCTTACAATTGTGTTTATCCCAACATGCTTATAGTATTAGAACTGCCCAAATGTCTAGTGCATTGTATCTACACACAGGTTTGTGTGATCACACTATTAATTGAGAAGAAGCGAAAAACATTACAATTGCAGCAGTTTCGTGGAATGGAATTTGATTGAGTCTGCCCTAATTAGTCAGTGTCCAAATCTTCTCAATGTTAGTACTGGTATGTAAGAACTTGACCCATTTTTAAGTTACAATATTGCACAACAGTTTAAGTAAAACCTCTGATGGTGGAGAGTTACAGTGTCTCATTACAGTATTATAATCAAATATTATGTGTTTGTTCAATGAGACTTTTTGTTTAATTATTCTCTGACTGCTTGTTCCTTTTGACTGTTCTAAGCTAATCTATACTTGTTTCTGGGTAAATCTTTTCCCAAGGATGGGGGGGTCAGGTCGCAGTTGTTGGCCTCCACCCTCCCAATGTTTCTCTCGGTCAGTCCAGTGTTGACAACGGCTTCGATCAGCTGAAACGTTTATCTCCCTTTCCTATTTCTCTGGTTGTTTCGCATATATACAGTACTGTATATATAAAAAATGTATTTTGAATGTAATTTTTTTTCAACTTTTTCCAGCACTCTATGGCTTTTATATTCAGGGACACATTAGTTTAAAGCATGCATATATTGTCAAGAACCTAATTACAGAAAGTAACCATATAATCTCCCTCTTATCTCTGTACGTTCACCATGACAGGTAAATGAAAATTTTACCAAACTCTTAAATGAGACCAATCAATGTTTTGTTTTGACTTCTTAACATAGCATTCATGTAGCAAAATTGTTTAAATTGCATTTTGAGTACAGGTAATATTTAAGGTGGTATCATTCATACTCCTGCTGCTTATTTTCCACTATATGGGCAAATTTCACTATAAAATCTTAAACCTAGAATCTAACTAAGTCTTTTTCAACCATGTTGATTTCAAATATAACAATCCACAGGATTTTGTTCCATTTAAGACCAATAACTTGCCCATGACCCCAAACTGTTGTTTATATTAAGGTTTGTCTATTATTTTTAACAGGATAAAGCCAGTGTTTAAGTGGATTTGAATGTGCAGTCCCTGTTTTACACAAAGGGGGCAGAATGAGGTTGATCTTTCATATACAGTATCAAGAAATTTTGATAAAAAGGTATGTCTGGAAAAGGGGACGGTATGAAGATCCATTGGCCTACCCTGCCTGTTGGAATGCATAATGTCAGGCATTGGAAGATGAACATAACTTTTCATATAATAATATAGCATTTTTCCAAGCAAGGCAAGTCATAAGCAACAATACAAAGTCCTCTTTTTATTATATTAAACTTATTACAGTCTGCAATATCATTAGTGTTCCATATGCGCACATACAAAAATATCCCTCTCAAGTGAGTATTGCTGCTGGTATTAATGTTCATACCTTTCATGCAATACTGTAGTAATAGTGAAATTCCTGCTAATAATGCCAAATTCTCATGTGTAATCCATAACAGATGCAAATTTAAAGCTTTCATACAGGGTTTAGCAACATTAGCACTGGCATTGTCTGTAGGGCATTTTTCTTTGGTTAATACAGTATTAAGAAAATAAATATGCTATAGTTATTGAAATAACAGGTGCCTATAAAAACACTAAATATAAACAAACATTTCAACATATATGATCAATTCTACATATATAATCAAACAAAACAGTTATAAACATTGTACAGGATACAAATTACATGTGGGTGTAAGCATTCAGTAGCACCAAGTGCATTTCAACCCAACCATGCTGCATATTGCCTAGGAATGCTTTACCTAAAACACCACCCTCACAACCTCACGTTCAGGATCTGTGCAAGAATGAGTTCTCAGGTTGAGGCTGGAATTGCCAAGCAGTGGAGCTGGTCAGGGGTTTGGAAACCCCACCATGTTGGTGAGTTTTCACATATATAACTTTTCAAATTCTTAAATGTAGGATAAAAAACCATGTATGTTTTCTGAGGACTTTCAAAATATCAAACTTCTTAATAATATAATTCATATATGGAACAACATTTGGCTAACTAAAGTACTATCATGCAAGTTACTGGCTTTACAAAAATACTGTTTTTTATCTGGATTACTGTAAGAAGATTTAGGCACCAAGTGAACATACATTTTGTTTTGTACTAGAAAACAGCTATTTTAATTCGAGATTGATAATTTAAAAGCATATATTAAGGTCCTCTAACCACTGACTTATAAATCATGATCAGATACACTCTGCTGCAGGTATTCAGAATAAAGTTTTTGCTGTGGAAGAAAAGAAAATTAGTACAGTGTTGACTAGTAACAATATAAAAATATGAATGAATGGTGCATTTATAGATATTTTGCAAGTGTCATAATAAAAACAAATAACCAAAAAACATGTGCCAAAGAAACACACTTACCTTTTGAGCCTTCACGTGGCCGTTGACATACTCCCGCTTCTCATTAAGTAATTTCTTGGAGCGACGTTGGAGTGTTGGCTTGGCTTGATTTATGATGCGGGAGATTATGAGACAGAATCCCGACAGCACCAGCACCACAGCCAAGATCACCATCTGGTTGTCATCATCAATGCTCTCCCAAATGGCAGTAGTTGGAGCCTGTATAAAATTATGCTAACTTCAATGCTACAGATCAGCCTCTGTTTTTTTTTTTCATATATAATGTTACAGTACTGTATATATGCAATTTCACCAAAAGAAATATATCAAATTGTTTAAAATATCTTATTTTATTAAAATATCAAGTCTAATCTTGTTTTAGTTATTCCATTTGATTTATGCAGGCATTTCTAAATGGCAACTTAAATGTGCATAAAAAAATCCAGCATTGAATGTACATGTAACGAAATGTCTCTCTCTGGTGGGTTCCTCAGTGGCTTCCCGAGCTACTCATCTGGGAAAACGCCAACCTTTGGCTATGTCCCTAAGTCCACAGACCCTATGACTCCCCCCACCACCACCTTTCTTCCAATCCACACACCAAATAAAAATAAAAACTTTTTCATACTTCTTACATGCATAAAATGTATCTTTTAATTTTTTTTTTTTTTTTGTGCACTGGCAGAGTGGCACCTTTCACAGCCACATGCCAAGACTTAATATCAGTGGGCAGCAAATTTGAACATAACAAAAATACAAACCAGGAAAGAAGAAATAGCATCAGCGAGTTCTTCTCCAGCCAGATTGTTTAGAAGTTCCCGGGGAGCTGTTGACACTAGCACTTGCATTACTAATGCTACAGGAAGGAAAAATCCAAATGTTGATAGAGCCAATCCTTTCATCTGAAAGTATACAAAATATCCTTGTTCTATCAACCCTTTTCCTAAATATGCACTTGTGATGCATATCATACTATTCTGTTAGTGTATTACTGTAATACATAATTAATATCATCTGAAGACAAGTAACTTGAGAGATTGAGCTGAACAAATCTCACCATCTCTCATAAAGCTTAGAAATTAATATTTTTGAGAACCAAAGCAAAGTACTGTATACATGCAGAGAAACAGCAAGAAAAAGTAGCTTTTAATGATTGATAATATTTAGTTTGAGATGATAACACAAATACTGGTGAATAATGGCTATAGTAACCAAGAGATAAACACCACTATAAGACAACACTTGGACCGATGGTACAACCCTGAACCAACAACAGAAACTACAAGTCCTATAATAAAATTATATTACAAATCTACCATGCACAGTGAATATAAGGAGGAGAAAATAATCCATAAAGGAGCAAAACCCACAACCCTAACTAAAACAGACATGTACTATAAATCAAAGAAGACCACCGACCTCATTAAAAACAGCCCCAAGTCAACTGAGAACTCTTTACAGCAGTCAAACGTGGTATATATGTATAATATATATAATATAATTTGCTTTTTATTCATTTTGGGTGAGGTGACACAAAGGTGGGTATTGGGTGAGGTAGGTATATGAGAATGGAAGTAACTGCTGAGGGCCTATTGGCCCATACAGTGCCTTGAAGTAGGTAGAATATAGTTGTGCATTGGCTGTTGATTGCTGGTGTTGACTTTTTGATGTGTAGTGCCTCGCTGATGTCGAGCCATCTGCTATCGCTGTACCTATCAATGATTTCTGTGTTGTTTGTTTAAGGATTTCTCTGGTGATGGTCTGGTTGTGAGAAGAGATTACATGTTCCTTGATGGAGTCCTGTTGTTTATGCATTATTAGTCGCCTGGAAAGAGACGTTGTCTTGCCTATATACTGAGTTCCTTGGGGCTTATAGTCGGGCATTTAAAGGCATAGACGACGTTGGTATCCTACAAGGCGTTCTGCATGGTGTCTGGGGAGTTTTTCCATGAGATCGGCCATTTTTTTGGTTTTATAATAAATTATCAATTGTATTTTCTGACTTTTGTCTGTAGGGATAACGTTCCTATCAACAATATCTTTCAGGACCCTTTCCTCCCAGTAACCATTTCACCATTTTCTCTTCATCCCAGTAACCATTTCACTAAATACCGTCATCAATAAACTATACAACAGAAACTTAACATTTAATCATATAGAAAACAATATGCTAGGTGAATCTTGGCGAGGATGGAATCTCGTATTTAGTGATACAAGAAATTGGTAGGATTTGCCATTTCATGCAAAGGGGCCATGGGGCTCAACCCTGACCCATCTATGACAATCCCCAAAGACAAGTCATGCCGCAAAGTTTGGCAAGGCTAGCCAAAAGCATCTGGCCCCAACCTAAGACAGACATTCTTGTAGATTAATGTATACAAAGATAAGTGATAAAGCAAACTAAAATGAAGTATGATCATTACAAAAAAGGAGCAAACAAGAGCAATTTAAAATTATATTTTTATGGCATCACGACAGTAGCTGCTCACACCATTAAAAATACTGTATGCAAATATTTACAGAAGTACTGCAAAGTATCCTACAGACATGGAAATTAAGAATTGTGCTATATTTATAAAATAAAGAAAAAATAACAACAATAAATATAATGAGCATAATTTATGGAAGAACACTAATGATTGAGATATTCCAACACGTGAATTTGATATGCAAAAACAATTCTGAGAGGAAAGTACATTAAAAGATTTAGAAAAACAGCAGAACAAATTTGGAGGGAATTTATCATTCTGTGCCAAATTTTGTCTTAGCAACTCATTCTTAAAAGGGCACCCACACATATCATAATCTTGTAACATAATATATATGTACATTAATTGCTTAAAGACCATTGAAGAAATGCATGAACAGGTACCCCAAAATTCCACATATTTGTTTGGTTATGATGTGATTATTATTACTGTATTCATGATATCAAACACCAAAGCATTACCTTAGCATGGAAATTGTATGCTCTAGCTCTGTTATCGGCTTCGATTGCATTGTCAACAAGAGAGGAAATTTTCTCACAGTCCCGTTCCAACTGGTTTAATGTGTTCTGAATAGTTTGATTGATAGTCTTCTCTATATCCTTACACACCTCGTCAATCTGGTTCACGCACCGAGTGGCCTGTAAAACAGAAACCCATATTATTTATACACAGTAGAACAGCCAAGTCGTTAATTTCAATATTTATGTACATGATATACCACAGCGTATATCAGTGCTTTCCAGAACAACCCCCAGAGGGTGGTACTGCCTAGTGGGGTTACTTAGCGGGGTATTGGACTTTAGCCCCTTGGAGTGCCTTAATTGTTAATTTATGATTTATGACTATAGCTTACCCCATAGAACAGTTTTTGGAACCAGGGGCTAGTGGGCCAAAATTTTTTGGAAACCAATGGTCTATTTTAGTAATAAAGTACTGTACATAACAGTATATATATATGTATAAAATATTGCTTACTTTATTTGGATTTGGGATGTAAATAGTAGGCATGTCAAAGCCCGTCTTGTTCAGCCCTGGCCGTTTGCACAGTTCCTGTACAATTTGCATCATCACCCTATAGAGAAAAAGTTTAAAATTTGTAGACCCATTCTGGGAGTTTCAAGTAGACCACAAGTTCAAAACTCAAAATTGTCTCAAGTTGCAGAAGATTCTCCAAAATTATAATGTAAAGAAATATTTTCAACTACTGTAACTGATTAAAATTATACACTATAGTGGTTATAATGAGGCAATGATCGTGTACACGTTAGTAATTACAACAAGCTTGCATTGTACTAACCTCTGTCTATCACTTTCATGGCCTGCTTCATCAGCCTTGGATAAGTAAAAGCGGATTCTGTCCGAGTGGGTTTCATTTAGTTGCTCAACAATGTTCAGAGTTCGTTTACATAATGCTTGCCCAATTGGATCAAAGAAGACAAAAATCAAATCACACAAATCCCCTGTTGGAGCAAAATACAATATTTTATCAAAATGTTATGTGCTATAAATATCTACACAAGTTACTGAAGGTAATGTTGAATAAATGCAGTGCATAAATTTAAAATGCCTGTGCAATACAGTTATGACAAAGTAACCAATAGCCAAATCACTGAGTATTTGAAATCCTTATGGGACCAATTTACAGATTTATTTAAAATTGAACTACTGTATATAAATAAACTACTGTATTAAAAAAAAAGAACCTCACCTGAATAAAGAAAACATGCTACATTTCTGTGATGGCAAAATAAAATGCATAGATTGTTAGTGGCTTATATGTATGGCTATGGTTTGACAGCTCCTTACCCCCTTCCCAAGCATGGTCAGACATGACTCCCCCCCCCCTCTTTCCTTTAGGTCTTTACTACAGCTTGACACAGCCACACCCAGCCATGACTACAGCTTGACACAGCCACACCCAGCCATGACTACAGCTTGACACAGCCACACCCAACCATGACTACAGCTTGACACAGCCACACCCAACCATGACTACAGCTTGACACAGCCACACCCAGCCATGACTACAACCACACCCAGCCATGACTACAGCTTGACAGTCAGTGATACAATGTGCAAATATCTTATGTATGTCATTCAACAAAAACAATGTACAATAAAACAAATTATAATTTACTTCCCAATTTAAAATGATCAAGTTCTCTCATTTTTTTTTCTAACATATACCGTACTTTATGCACAACTCTATTACAGTCAAAATCTTTCTAATATTAATACCCGTCATTCCAGTTTGCTAACAATTAGCCAAATCTTCGACTACAGCTTGACACAGCCACAGCCTAGAACAATTTTTTTTGTAAATATGCTTGCGAAAACCTCAATGCTTTTACCTTAAATTGAACAGATATGTTCTCAGTTCAGTTCAATATTATGTACTGGGAATGGTAATTAGTATAACAAATAACAACAGAACATAATAATTTACACTTGGTAACAATGCTTGTATGAAATTTGTAATAGTTATACATATCGGCTAACCATGATTTTATATATGTTCTATATGTCTTGAGCATGTTCTGGCAATGAATAATAATCATTTTTTTTCAATCTTGAAACCAAGAGCAGATGTCTGTAGCTATAATAACCCTTAAAGAAGTGCTTAGGAAAAGAATCTAACGTTAAATTGATTAGTTTAAAGTGTACTGTAATTTATTTCATCGAACTAAGATTGAAATGCTATTTTTCCATTTATGAAATGCCTATGTGTAATATACCTGTTGCCTGTTGATCCTGAGAGTTCTCATACTCCCACAGCCTGACTTGTGGCAACCTTTCCCTAGTGAGGCTCTGCCTTCGTAGTGAAAAGAGCTCATTTAGCAATCACAGCCATGCTGCTACAGTAACTTCCCCAGGGTACAGTTGTAAGAAATCAAAATATAATCATCACTTACCCAGCCATAGCATTGAGTGGTTGACATCAAACGGGTACTTCATGTCACCATCAACAAGGCCAGGCGTGTCAATAAATGTCACTAAGCTGAATTTCTTCTGCTTCGAAGTGCTTATCTCAGTGTTCAAGTAATCCACCACTCCTAGTTGAAAAAAAACATTGAACATCAAATTTTGAACATTTCAACTAAATGAAAGAAAATTAGTTATACACAGATGATGAGTCACAGTAACATGACTGAAGATATGGTGACCAAACCACACACCAGAAGATGAGGAAACGACAACATTTCAGTCCGTCCCGGACCGTCACATACGAATTGATAATGGCCCAGGATGGAACGAAACATTGTTTCTTCCTCTTCTGGTGCGTGGTTTAGTCATCAAATTAGTTATACCATAATAAGTGAGGGTTTACATTGGTATACAGTATAAACCAATCCCATAATAATGAGGGTTAACACTGGTATACAGTATAAACTAATCCCATAATAAGGAGGGGTTAACATTGGTATACTGTACAGTATAAACTAATCCCATAATAATAGGGGTTAATACTGGAATACAGTATAAAGTAATCCCATTACAATGGGAGTCCTCAAATGAGCCATGATGGGTACGATTTTCTCATCAAGAACAGGTCTCCACTAGGCAGTGTGATGTATTGGGTGCCCGCAAGCGATGACTTGTAGTGTTGAGAACAGCCCTTCATTGGGCAGCTCGCTGTTAGAATCTCGCTAGGAGCCCAAAGAAGAGACATTCTAAACACACTAATTCCTGCAGACACAGCAGAGAATCTTGTGCAGCACCACTACTGCAGCACCAGTAACACACCTCACAGTGTCACTGTAGGTAGGCACTTGAGCACAATACACTTACAATATTGATATGGGTTCAGTTATAAACCTCATCACTGAGAGTAACATATTCAATACTTAATATATATTTATATTCTATGATAAAATGCACTACTGTTATTCCCCTAGTAATGAACGTGTGTTTTTGGCCAAATTTACCAAGAAATTTATATAACATCCTTGGCTACAATTCAGAAAAATTACTGCATTTATTGATTCAAGGACTTAAAAGTATTTATATTCAAGATATGATTCTGGCAAAATCTCTCATAAAAGCTATCATTCAACTACATACAATTCCTAATCAAATTAAGTGAAACAGAGGGTCTCACAAGGAACCAGTCAACAAGCTGTTTTTTTTTTTTATCTCAAAAACTAATTATTTACATAAGAGCAATACCTTTGTTTTTGTACAAACAGCAACACTGACGTTCAAAGATTTTTCATTACACCACAAAGCAGCGCCACACTGATTTATACAGAAGACAATGTTGGAAAGTTTCATTTTTCCTGGCCAGGCTCTTGGACACAAATATGGAAAACGACAAGGATACTAGGCACAAGAGATGATGCGTGTTCGTGCTACTGTAGCTTTGACGGTTGTGACAAAATATGATCATACTAGCGTGGATATATACGCTCCGGGAGCGACGCTCTGGTGCCCGGCCTTATCACACGCTGGCCCCAGGCTCGGTGTCAAGTTACCAACACTACAATAACATATCCTTTAAAGTTGTCACTTTTTCTTATACATTTGTTTCTCAAAAATTATTATCGGCATAACTTGAAAAGCCGAATAAACTTAGAAAATTTAATGATAAGCAGGCAAAGACCAATAATAAAACAATAATTAATCCATGGAAGGAGGACTCTTACCTCCACCAATGAGAGAATGCCACAGAGTATCTGTTAATGACAAAGCTACATTATAATATCCTATTATACATTATAATATTGTCCAATACAAATACAACTTAGATATTCAAATGGATAAAAAGTACTTTATCTGAAGAATTTGTTTTATTTTAAAGCTGAAGCTAATAGGTTAGTTAAAAGCAACATTTCAAGCACAATAAAAGAAACTCACCTGCATCAACCAATCACAAGCCTTGAAACATTTAATGTCCTTATTTGGAAAAGCTGACAGGATTTCCTTCTGAATAACAGTACAAATACTTCTATATTTGTGCACATTTTGAGCACGAACTTAACAACTGCAAACAAATAAAATGCCAACCACTGTAAAGACATTGACATTCTCTAATGTAGTGTTTCATTAATTACAACTTTACTCATAGGTATTATCTCAATATATTTAACCTAAGTATATCAGAAGAGTATCATATGTGTAACTTCAGAAGTCTATAATATGAATACAGTACCTTTAAGAGAGTATCGTATACTGTATATACCTTCTGAGTAGAGAGCAAGTAAGATTGGAGTGGGGTGGTAGTTAGTTGGTCATATGTGTGTGTGTAATTATCTAAATGAAGTTACAGGATGAGAGGTATGCTCGTTGTGTCCCAACTTCCCAGTACAGTACTCTGTCACGTAACACTTTGAAACTACTGACGGTTTTAGTCTCCTCCACCTACTCACTAAGCTCAGTGTGTGTTTGTGTAATTAAGTGTAATTACACTTCTGTATGTGCGTAGAAAGAGAGACTTGTGTTGCATACAAAAGTCACAAACATAATGCATATAGTGACAACAGGCATACAATGATAAACAAAATTGTTTGGAAAAAGATGAAAGAATCTTGAAACTATCTGTCGGGGACAAACAGAGATAATACGCAGCTGGTATATCCGCACACGTGCACTCCAGCTTGACCCAAGACAGGAAGACTCTGATAACGGCTCATCATAACGTCACTACAGAAATATTACTGAATATTTTATATATTAAAGGGATGCTTTATTTAACATTTATCTAAAATGGTCCCTAACAAATTTTTGGAATCGCCAGTAAAACTAATTAAACACAGTACAGTAGAATACATAATATACTAAATATAATGCCAGCATTAATAAAATAATAAATTTTAGCCACATTTTGAAATTGTAATTAGCAAGAATTTGTAGTACAGTATATTGTTAATACCTGTAATTCAGTAAAACTAAGATATGGTTCAAAAGCATATTATTATCAATTATAAATTTTACATAATTTTTATTTCCACTTTCCATTAAGAATGCTAAACATTATCTCAATCAATATATTTCTCAGTACTGTATACAGTATTTTCTTACCAAATAATATTTTTTATGTTAAGAGATAATTACAACCAAATTAGGAGAAACTTAATAAAAAATAAGCGTTTCTTAAATCCAACAAATACAGTATAGCAACAGGCACAAACATTCTTACCATCAATTTCTTGTAGAGCTTTGAAGTGGGGATAGAGATGAAGGGTAGCATTGCCCTGTACAAAGAACAAAGACAGTCATGTTATCAAAGGCGTGAATCACATAGCAAGCCTCCAACCACACATTAACTAAACAGTATAATGTAACAATTTCACAACATAGACCAATTTTAGAAAAGATAAAAGAAAATAAACAAAAATCCTATGGCTATTAGACATAATTACACTAGATTAATTTTTTTGCAATCTAGTTATACTGTAATAGCAAAATCCAACCAGTACAGTACTAACGTCATACAGTATTTGGCTAAGTGCAAGCCAAATTCTTAGGTAATTACACAAGCATGTGTGAGTCTGCATGTATAATTACCAAAGTGTAGTTAAATGACAAGAGCTATGCTCATGGTGTCCCACCTTTCGTATAATTTTTAACATATGATACTTTGAAGCTACTAATAGCTTAAGCAGCCACCACTTCCTCACCTAAATTGTTCCAAGTGTCTTCAAATCTGTTCAAAAAGAGAATGTTCAGGTATTTTTTCAACTTTGGCTTTTAGATCTGAGTCTGTGTTCCCCTATTCTAGATGTTGCAGGTTTACAAAATTTCTTCTTTGTCAACTTTGTCAATTTCTATCATCATTTTGAATGTGGTGATCACATCTCCTTTCCTTCTATCTACTAGCTTTTGTATTTCTAGCACCTCCTTGTCTTTCCTATGCTCTTATTTTTAAGATTTGGAAACCATTCTGTATCATGTTTTATATTTAGTTTATGTTCCCATTTAGACACAGAAACAATGCATCTGCTGCATATTCCAATTTCAGTCTCATGAATGCCATTAATATTTCTTTGTCTCCCTATCTACATATTTGTAAGTATGTAAGTGTGGTATAGGCTCCTCTAACAATGTGTTTGGTGTGGTCTACATTATTCTGTTCAAGTTCTTTAATTAGTTTTCACATATGTCACCTATTCCACATTTCTTGTCACTTGTCCACATTAAATTGCAACTGTTATTTGTTGCTCCATTCATATATTTTGTCTAAGTTATTTTGAAGAGCACTGAAGTCTTCAAAATCTTTTGCTCTCCCCTAGTAACTTACCACCTGCAAATATATTCACTGAACTGAATCACTTCTGGTAGATTGTTTATATAGATAACTAGAAGGGGTACCTGGCATTGCTCAGGTGATGGAGATTATATTTTCACTACACATTATATTTATCACCATAACCATCCTCACTATATACAACTATCATCACTGTATTTATCTTCACTATTCTTGTCCTTCATCACTGTAGGTACATTCAATACACACAACCATCATTGCTATAATCATTAATCATTTCACTACACACTATCATCTTCAATTATTAAACTACACAAGACAAACATTTGATGCTGAAAATAATATGCTGGATGAATCTTAGTGAAGATTGAGTCTGATATTTAACAAGATTGGAATATGGTATAACTATCACTTTAATTCAAAGGAGAGCATTTGGGTCAACCATGACCCAATATTACCATCCCCAACAACCATCTTCTGGTGGTTGTTGGGAAGATAAGGAGAAAGAAGGGAGAGAAGAGTCCTCGAACTCATCAGATTGTGTTGACTCTTAACTCCTCCTCTTTCAATGGAAAATACTGTACTTCTCTCAAATTTTCGGTGTGGCTATAGGTTCTTCTCTCTCCCCTATTCTTGCCAATCACTATATAGAGCACTTTGAAACCGTTCTTCTTCCTACTATTGATACTCGTCCCTCTCTATGGCCTCGTTATGTTGACACTTTTGCTCTATGGCCTCTTGACTCGCCTTTTCCAGCCTTTCCTCTACTCTTAACAATCTGGCTCCTATCAGTTTTAAAGTTGAATGGGACCAATTCCCTCCTTCCTTTTCTTGACGTTCATGTTCACAGCTCTGTGTCCAGTTTCTTTCTCTCTGTCTACCACAAACCCATGCATAGTGGTATGTACATTCGCTTCTTTTCCTTCCATTCTCCTCCTGTTAAGAAAAGTGTTCTTGTCTTTTTCTCTCTCTCTGCTCTATGCACCAGTGACCCCTCAGTTTCTTGATTCTGATTTTTGTTATTTATAAGTCTCTCATCTTAGATACCCCTTACATTTGATCAACTGTGCCTATTCTTAAGCCAAATGTAATTTCTTTCATCCCAAACTTGTTTCCAACACTAGTTCCACTGTGCTCTGCCTTCCCTTCATATCCGAGCTAAAAAATTTAACAAATACCCTTTGTCCTCGAGATAAAGCTTGCCTTCCAACAAACTAACACTCTTTGTAGTAATCTGGTTCACACTGCTCCTACTGTTTCTAATGCTGCTGGTGTCAATTTTGTTTCCTGTTTGTCTTGTCCCCTCCAATACTTTGGTGAAACTGGCTGTACACCAATTGACAGACTTAAGGAACAAAAGAAGTGTTAAATCTACAGATACAAACAATCTCTCTTCTGTCATGTTAGGGACTCTTAGTCGTGGCTTTGTTAAGGTTGACTCTTCCCCTTCACAGTACATAATTAAATGCTCCAACCTTCTTAACAAACATGACCTGACTTAAGCCTACACCCTTTTTCTTACCCCCCTTTTCTTTTTCTTATCTTCCTCTTATTCTTACCTCATCTCATTCTTCCTCATCCCATTCGTACCTTTCATTCTATTCTTACCATTCACCTTACTCTTACCTTCTTGAAATTACATTCATCTCATACTTCCTCCTCACCTCACTATCTTATTTATTTGCCCGTACCTTCCTCTCTTCTATTACACATCTTGATACTGGTCCAGAATGGACAAAAACGTCATCGTTTCTCCATCTTCTGATGCATGATTTGGTCATCATATCTTCAGCCACATTATTGTGACTCATCATCTGCACTTGAGAATTAATTCTGTCACTAGCACAGCATCACTTTCACCTTTCCTGTATTTTCCATCATATCTCTGAGTATCCTCTTAGAAATACATGGTCAATTAGTCCCTGTGGGACAGTGGTAGCACTCACCCCATGCTTCATGAGCTATTTGGCCTGGATTCGTATCCTGACCAGGGAGGACTGACTAGGTGTCAATCCCTAACGGTACACCTCTGTTCACCCAGCAGTGAATGGGTGCCTGGTTGTTAAACGATTTGGCGGGTCGTATTCCAGGAAAAATCAAGATCAAGGACCTGCCCGAAATGCTATGCATGTTAGTGGCTTTACAAGAATGTAAGAACTCTTGTATATACGTACCGGTATAATAAAATATATTTTTTAAAATATTCTCCATGTTGCATCTCTGCCAGAGAGACTATGTTATGGATTTTCTGCTGCATTATACCTTTGAATTTCAACACTTTGATCTCACCCCATTTACATTTGTATACAGTATTTTTAGGAACAGGTTATCACCACTGTTTTCCTTTTCTCCCCCCTCCTCCTGTTACCTTTGGTGGCTGTTAAATGTTCCATTTCACCAGTTCTCAGGTTTCTATCACCTTGTAGAAAAAACCTCCTCTTGTTTAACCATTTAGCTTCAAGATTGTTTGTTTTAATGCATGCAATTGCAGTTAGTCTTTTTTTTCAAAATGACACATACAAATAGGAACAAAGGAGAGGATAGGTGGAAGGGGCAGTTGATTAATTAACAGGATGTCAGAGCACACAATTCCCCTCTCCTTCACTCAAAGAGGAAGTATTACAAAAGGAGGGGGAAAGTGAGCGAGAGTGAGCCAAGTACCCACCATAAGAGACTCTCGCTTGCGGCCACTTGTGATGAAGGTGAACCCCTGTGTCTCGATGGCCACACCTGTCCTTTGAACATGCTCCTCAATGTACCTGTAAGATGTAAACAATGCTCATTAGTCAAATGGAACTCTGGTTGCATAATTAACCTACAGCACATCTGTCTTACTTTACCAACGCTCTGCTTGAAATGCTCTTTGCCAATGTAATATTTGGTCTAAATTTGTTATTTTAAATCATTCATTTATTAATAATTGAAATATAGTACTAATAGACATTACAGTTTTTAAACAAAACTGCCCACTAAATACTATACTGTACCTAATACAGATAATACATGGGGTACTTCTACTCCCCAAACCCTGGTTCAAATTAATTGAAAATGTGACAAATTTTAGGTCTGTACATAGACATATTTAATTTTAGTCACCACTATGTATACACACAGTATAGCAAAAAAAAAAAGCATGTTAAACTGGAAGCACACTCTTACATGTATTATGTCTCACTTGACAACTATCATGCTACCATACCATAGTACACTTACTTACTGGTATATCTTGTATGTTGAAAATAGAAATGCTACATATTCTCCTGTTCATACTACATCTTTAAAGCTCAAAACAGTAATGTTACTCTTGACCCCAAAAGTTGTCTAGACCCGACAACCTCAAGACAGATGGCCAAGCAACAGAAATCTCATAAGTTTCAAAAAAACAACTCAATCTAAGGTGAAATTCCTTACACATACTCTCCAAATCTCCCCATGTATCCACCTGTCTCCCCACCTCTCTCCTTCCCTCTCTTCAAACATCCCCCACTCTCCCTATGTGTAGGTCTGTGTCTATCTTCCTCTGTGTATGCCTCTGTTTCTTAAAACCCAGACAGGCCAAAAAGATTATTATTACAGAAGGAATATGATTACAGGAAACCGGCGAGTGCACTTCGCTCCCTGCCTACCACCCTTCTTATAGCCTACGAATAAACGAATAACAGGCTCAGATCCTGAACTATCAAAAACCTTGTCAATGTCCCTTGTACTTTATCCATTACCACTAGCTCAATGAGATAAGCATGGATACCTGTTATAAGTAAGTTAACAGTAGAGACTTAACCTAGTTCAACCTTACAAGCCACACAAATCCTGCCTCTCACATACCAAACTCATGCCATTTCTGACTCGCCCCTCCTACTTAGAATCCTGGAACTGTAGCTCCCAAGCTATCTACAGTATATCTAACAAATTTAATGTCTGTTCAAGGTGGGAAGTCAGATGCTTGGAGGGGTTGGCCCTCGCTAAATTTTCCAAGATGAATCAAGTTGGGAAGGAGGGGGGGGGGGGGACTGTCATAGGCCAGTCAAGTTCAGCAGAAGTGAAATGCTCTAAGAAATAGCACCATTTATTGTGTTTCCTCCTTGCGATTCTCATAAAATATGGAATGTTGGTGGCGTTTCCCATAGGCTGTGGGAAATAGGTGTCTCTCTTTCTCTATCACTTTCCACTTCCCATCTCCCCCCTTCTCCTCTCCTCCATGGTATAGCAGGTCCAGTGCTTCATCATAATATAACTTTTCTGATGGGTGGGGGAGGACAGGGGGGCAGGAAGAGGAGGGGATGAGGTAGGAAGAGGAGGGGAGCAAGGGAAGGGGAAGGGTGTAGAAAGGAAAAAAAGGAGGTTAATGGGGGGGGAGGGAAGAGGGTAGAGGTGGGATGGGGTGTTGAGAGGGGATGGGAGGTTGAGGGGGGAAGGGAGGTTGAGGGGAAAAGAGGGGAAGGGAGGTTGAGGGGAGAAGAGAGGGAAGGAAGGTTGAAGGGGAAAGAGAGGGAAGGTTGAAGGGGAAAGAGGGGGAAGGGAGGTTGAAGGGAGGTTGAAGAGGGAAAGAGGGGGAAGGGAGGTTGAAGAGGGAAAGAGAGGGAAGGGAGGTTGAAGAGGGAAAGAGAGGGAAGGGAGGTTGAAGAGGGAAAGAGGGGGAAGGGAGGTTGAAGAGGGAAAGAGGGGGAAGGGAGGTTGAAGAGGGAAAGAGGGGGAAGGGAGGTTGAAGAGGGAAAGAGGGGGAAAGGAGGTTGAAGAGGGAAAGAGGGGGAAGGGAGGTTGAAGAGGGAAAGAGGGGGAAGGGAGGTTGAAGAGGGAAAGAGGGGGAAGGGAGGTTGAAGGGGAAAGAGGGGGAAGGGAGGTTGAAGGGGAAAACAGGGGGAAGGGAGGTTGAGGGGGAAAAAGAGGGAGGTTGGTTCAGGGGGAAGAGACCCAGGCATAGCTGGGAACCCCTTCTAGAGTTCAATAAGTTGTTTAGTTCATAATGTGTATAATATGCACAATGTGTACTAATCTAGTTGTGTTTACATGGAGTTGAGCTTTGGCTCTTTAGTCCCGCCTCTCAACTGTCAATACATTCGCCCCTCAATGCAAAACCTAAAAATTCCTCTCACCTCCTCCTCCTCCTGCAGGATGGTGTTGGGGTTGGTAGTAGCCACAGAGGCGAGACGGACGGGGGAGGCAAGAAGCTACAGGCGGTGATGACACATTATTGCTGCCCTTGACACGCTTCCGCTCCCACCACGCCTGCAGGAGGCTGGCAGAACATGTCCCGAGGTTGTGGGTGGTGGTGGGGAGACCATGTCCGGAGGTTGTGGGTGGTGGTGGGGAGACCATGTCCGGAGGTTGTGGGTGGTGGTGGGGAGACCATGTCCGGAGGTTGTGGGTGGTGGTGGGGGCGAGGACAGAGGCTGGTGCGGTGGCCGGGGGGAAGGGAGGTCATCCAGCACACCGGCGATACCTCACGCACTACTGTAGCCTCATAAACCACCTCCATGTGCTCATCCACTAAGAGCAGTCTTGTTACCCTAGACTTGTCGAGTGACACCGGTGTACGTCACACCGGTGCACGTCACACCACACAGATGCAGGAGACGTGTACAGTTATATATCCCAGGAGAGACGTGACAGAAGGTTGGTTGGTGATGCCCCTCGTGCTGTGTGAGTGGCATCACTGCCACTAATGCCTCAAGATTCCCCCCTCGCCCAGCGGGAGGTAAAACAAGCCAGTCACTCAAGCCGAGAGCCACATTAAAAACTCACCACCCACCTCCTTTAACAGTGGCTCGCGTTACTAGAGAAGTTGCCCTAAGTACTCTACCCCCGCATGCCTGCTGAGTCCAGGGGTCGGCGGCGGACATCGTCTGCCATCGCTGTGTCCCCTCACTCACGCTACGTGTCCACACACGCCACGTGTCCACACACGCCACGTGTCCACACACGCCACGTGTCCACACACGCCACGTGTCCACACACGCCACGTGTCCACACACGCCACGTGTCCACACACGCCACGTGTCCACACGCGCCACGTGTCCACACGCGCCACGTGTCCACACACGCCACGTGTCCACACACGCCACGTGTCCACACACGCCACGTGTCCACACACGCCACGTGTCCACAAACGCCACGTGTCCACAAACGCCACGTGTCCACAAACGCCACGTGTCCACAAACGCCACGTGTCCACAAACGCCACGTGTCCCCACACTACGTGTCCTCACACATTAATGACACTATGTAAATGACACATCGAACACTTCATGTAGGGCATACGTAAATCTGTGTATCTATGTATTTACGTATGTAGGTTAGCTTAGCATTTTATAAGCACCGAATCACCTTCTGTAGTTGATTGTTCAATAAACCCTTGAACTATATGTTTAACTGATCTCTAACCCTGTCCATGGAGGACAGAAAATGTATATATTCTGGTTAGCATTGTAAATGTGTGGCCACGTCTGTGGTAGAAAATAATAAAAAAATACGTGTCCACACACACTAGGGGGACCTGACGGCTGAGTGGACAGCGCTCGGTATTCGTAGTCTTACGGTTCCGGGTTCGATCCCCGGTGGAGGCGGAAACAAATGGACAGTTTTTCCACCCTGGTGCCCCTGTTACCTAGCAGTAAATAGGTACCTGGGAGTTAGACAGCTGCTACGGGCTGCTTTCTGGGGGTATGTAACAAAAAGGAAGCCTGGTCCGGGGACCGGGCCGCGGGGACGCTAAGCCCCGAAAGATAGGCGTCACAATAAGTGTTATACCCAGGATACCCAGGATATCAGGCTTCATAGTAAGTAAAATTATGTTTAGTTTATTTGCTTTACATGGTGTGATTGTAGTGTTTGTCAACTAGCAATAATCGCACCTCGAATGTACCACAATGGTTACGATACTGCCAGTACACACAGCTAATGATTGTAGTGATGTTAGAGGCCTCCCATACAGCAGTGATGACTAGTTTCAGTTTGCTAATATATACCATTCTCGCCATTTTCACATACTTTGTTACTGTCTAAAAGAACGTCAAAAGCTATCTCTTCGTAAATGGATCTTTCACATTAATGAGAGAAAGTTGTCGTGGTTAAACGCTGGACTATCCTCATTACTACGGTCTAATCTGGAATATTGCGTCTAACCCTAAACGCCATAGTTGTGAGCTGGCGAATGACAGGAAGACAAGGGAGGTGTGAGGGGATGAGGGGATGAAGGATACACAAGGCAAGTGTCAGAGAATGAAGGGGTAGTGTGGGGGGGGGGGCGATGAAGGAGGGGGGGGGGGGAGACAAGTGAAGGGCATGTAAGATACAAGACAGGGGGAGGGCATCCTTGCAGCCCAACCAACGCTACCCTATACTATTTCCTCCAAGATAACGTACCCCGCCATCCTACCCTCTATACATGATCCTTCCCCCCCCCTACTCCCCCACGGGATGGGTATGGGGTCTACTACCCCTCACAGGATGGGTATGAGGTAAACTATCACTCACAAGGATGGGTATGGGATCTACTACCCTTCACAGGATGGGTATGAGGTAAACTATCACTCACAAGATGCATATGGGGTACACTACCTGGATGGGGTTCTGAGAGTTCAACTCCCAAAGCCCGGCCCGGGGCCAGGCTTGACTTGAGAGCTTGGTGGAACAGGAGCGGCCCCGCAGGCCCACATACCCACCACAGACAGCCCGGTTGGTCCGGCACTCCTGGGAGAAAATTATCTAGTTCTTATACTCGCTGGGAGAATGTTGAACAACCGCGGACCTCTGATGTTTATACAGTGTTCTCTGGTTGTGCCTATGGCATCTCTGCTCTTCACTGGTTCTATTCTGCATTTTCTTCCATACTGTTCACTCTAATATGTTGTTATTTTACTGTGTAGATTTGGGATCAGGCCCTCCAGTATTTTCGACGTGTATATTTGATATTTCTCTCGCCTCCTTTCTAGCGAGTACATTTGGAGAGCTTTGAGACGATCCCAATAATTTAGGTGCTTTATCGAGTCTATGTATGCCGTATATGTTCTCTCTATTCCCTCTTTTTCATCAATCTGAAGGGAGGAAGCACCCACTTTTCCTAATAAAATGAGGATGGTAGGAAAAGAAGGGAACTGTGCACAGGCATACGGTAAACAGATAAAGATAAACCAAACACAGAGCTGTGAACATTGACGTCTAGAAGAGGAAGGAGGGAATTAGATTCCCATTCAACTTCGAAACAGATAGAAGGAGCCAGATTGTTGTGAAAGAAAAGGCAGAAAAAGACTAGTCATGAGGCCATAGATAAAAAATATCAACAACATAGCGAAGCTAGAGAGAGGGACGAGTATCAATAGTGGTTATCTTGAGATGATTTCGGCGCTTTTTTAGTGTCCCCGGCCCGGTCCTCGACCAGGCCTCCACCCCCAGGAAGCAGCCCGTGACAGCTGACTAACACCCCAGGTACCTATTTTCCTGCTAGGTAACAGGGGCATAGGGTGAAAGAAACTCTGCCCATTGTTTCTCGCCGGCGCCTGGGATCGAACCCAGGACCACAGGAACACAAGTCCCGCGTGCTGTCCGCTCGGCCGACCGGCTCCCTAGTGGGAAGAAGAACGGTCTCAAAGTACTCCGTATAGAGATTAGCAAGAGATGGCAACCCATAGCCACACCGAAAGTTTGAAAAGCATTTTTCATTGAAGGAGTTAAGAGTCAACACAGAGACTGATGAAATGGAGGAAAACGTCAGTGTGTTTACTGTCAGTGGGAAGTGGGAGATGATGAAGGCCCTCAGTCGCCTTCTGACTATTGATAGTGAGAACGTCATCAATGGGAACATTAGTAATCAGAGTCAACATCAAGACTCGGCATCTTACAGGAGGGCTGCAGACGCAATCTTTCCATGAAGTCCCGAGAGTGACGGAGGTGGCCAGGAGAAAAGTACCAAGATAAGGAGCAAGCCAGGAGGTAAGAGGATACCAAACAGAGCCACTTGAAGAAATATACAGAGTAATCACACTAACGTAATGTATCAATGAGAAAATTCAAAGGAGCCATGATGAGGATTCGAAACTATGCGGTGGATAGTCCCCCCCCACACACCCCAGATAATCAGGTCACGACATGGAAAAAGATTGCTACCT
This sequence comes from Procambarus clarkii, assembly GCF_040958095.1. Lineage (NCBI taxonomy): Eukaryota > Metazoa > Arthropoda > Malacostraca > Decapoda > Cambaridae > Procambarus > Procambarus clarkii. The sequence continues at coordinate 338,429 of NC_091188.1, read as the reverse complement.
GGAGTTGTACTGAATACACGAGGGTTTCCTGTGGCTTCCACTGAAGCCTGATCAGAATTTTCACACAAGCCCCCCCCCCCAATGCACTCTGACTCATGTAGGAATGTTCTACCTCAATACACAGTGATTACTCTGTTTTGAAACAGGAGCGTCAGAGTGCATAGTGCAGATTAGTTAGTAGTTAGTAACAGTTGATTGATTGACAGTTGAGAGGCGGACAGAAAGAGCAGAGCTTAACCCTCGCAAGCACTACTAGGTGAATACTCACACACCCACATAAAAATTAAACAAAATAAATGCGAGCAGTTTCGTGATTCCAGCCATTTATAAGGAATACAGAAGAGAGAAAGGACATTGGGGTGGGATTATAACCCCCCCCCCCACACACACACACACACCGTTGAGTACAGTAAGAGACAAACATAATACTGAATAACAGGTGTCAGTATAAGAGGATGGGAGTTAATACGGGTTATCTTGAGATGATTTCTGGGCTTAGCGTCCACGCGGCCCGGTCCTCGACCAGGCCTCCTTTTTGTTACACATCCCCCAGGAAGCAGCCCGTAGCAGCTGTCTAACTCCCAGGTACCTATTTATTGCTAGGTAACAGGGGCATCAGGGTGAAAGAAACATTTTGCCCATTTGTCCCCGCCTCCACCGGGGATCGAACCCGGGACCTCAGGACTACGAATCGGAAATGCTGTCCACCCAGCTGTCAGGCGGCCGGGTGTGACAAATTAAGATGTGCAACCGAGGGTAGCGTGCAAGCTGTGAGGGGAAGTTTGAGCAAAGAGGAGCGGGTAGAGCCACGGTAGAGCGCCACGTGTACACTAAATATACACAACACACAGGAAATGACACCTCGCCCAGATAACACCCACACTAAATGTTACAACACTTACCACCTTTATTGTATCGCACTACAACTCTTTCCTTCACTCATACCCACCTCCACACTTACACCAACACTACCCCCAAACTATACTACCTATTATAATGTGCTTACCTGACACTCGCCTGGCGTTCCGCGAGCGCTATGTCATGGGTTCGTATCCTGGCCGGGGAGGATTTACTGGGCGCAATTCCGTAAGTGTACCTACCTACCTTGAGGTGCTTCCGGGGCTTAGTGTCCCCGCGGCCCGGTCGTCGACCAGGCCTCCTGGTTGCTGGACTGATCAACCAGGCTGTTAGACGCGGCTGCTCGCAGCCTGACGTATGAGTCACAGCCTGGTTGATCAGGTATCCTTTGGAGGTGCTTATCCAGTTCTCTCTTGAACACTGTGAGGGGTTTGCCAGTTATGCCCCTTATGTGTAGTGGAAGCGTGTTGAACAGTCTCGGGCCTCTGATGTTGATAGAGTTCTCTCTCAGAGTACCTGTTGCACCTCTGCTTTTCAATGGGGGTATTCTGCACATCCTGCCATGTCTTCTGGTCTCATGTGGTGTTATTTCTGTGTGCAGGTTTGGGACCAGCCCCTCAATTATTTGCCACGTGTAAATTATTATGTATCTCTCCCGCCTGCGCTCAAGGGAGTACAGATTTAGGCTCTTTAGTCGGTCCCAGTAGTTTAGATGTTTTACTGAGTGGATTCTAGCAGTAAAGGATCCTAGCCTCTGTTTAACTCAACAGTAAAATGTGTACTTGGATGAAAAAACTATTCTTCGCGGCGGGGATCGTATTCCAGGGACCTGCCCGAAACGCTACGCGTACTAGTGGCTGTACAAGAATGTAACAACTATTGTATATATCTCAAAAAAAAAAATAATACTACCCATGTTATAACTCGCATGCATCAACTATTACTTATTATTACTTAGATTTTATACATTAATGTCCAAGTATCATTAAAAATATACAATTGTTTGTTTTAAGTATTTAATGAGAGAATTAGCAAGGGAATAAATAAGCAGTAGACAATGGTCAGGACTCGTTATAGTGGTGGAAAAAGTGAGATTGGTGTGTGTGATAGACATAATTAGTAGCGGCGGCGGCTGCGGTATCTGGCCGAGCGTTAACTGCGCCGCCATAACACAACCCCCCCCCAGCCACAATCCCCCTCCCCCTCCCCCTCACCCTCCCCCGCCCTAACACCACACCTCCATCCAAAAAAATGGTCCCCACTTTAAATTTATTTATTTATTTATTTATTTTTTTTGAGAGAGAGATTGAGAGTTTGAGAGAGAGTAAGTGATTTTGAGAGAGTGAGTTTGAGAGCGAGTGATTTTGAGAGTTGGATACTCTGCTTCCATATGTGTCCATCTGTTCCATACACGCACACAGGTATGTGTGCGTGTATGGAACGTGCGTGTGCGTAGCTCAATAGTTGGATGGCTACAGGTAATTGTGAGCATCTTGAGGTTATCTTGAGATGATTTCGGGGCGTTTTAGTGTCCCCGCGGCCCGGTCCTCGACCAGGCCTCCACCCCCAGGAAGCAGCCCGTGACAGCTGACTAATACCCAGGTACCTATTTTACTGCTAGGTAACAGGGGCATAGGGTGAAAGAAACTCTGCCCATTGTTTCTCGCCGGCGCCTGGGATCGAACCCAGGACCACAGGATCACAAGTCCAGCGTGCTGTCCGCTCGGCCGACCTGTAATTGTGTAAAGCGGCTCCAGCATTGTGTAAAGCCAAGTACCTTCCTGAAATGACAGTACTTATAGTAACTATTTGGTCAAAAGTACCAAATATGTAATGATGGACCACCCAAAAATTATATTTTGTACTTTTAATTTTACAGTCTGCAAAAAAATAAAGCTACAACCAATCTTAAGTATTCCTAGGCCTAATGCAGAACACACACGTATTATTTTAGGCTTATGGTAGCATGTATTAGGCCTAAAATTGCTCAAATTTATTTTGTAATTTTCCCTATTTGGCCATATTAATTAATACAACGTCAACCTTTTAATGGGCCATCACTACAAATTAGTACTTTTGACCAAATGGTTGTCATAAGTAACATTATTTTACAATGGGATGTTGTAAAGAGAATCCTGATTAACTGAACTGTCAAAGAGGCAAGCTGGAGTGAGGCATGGTATCCGCTCGGCTGATAAGGCCGCCACCACCACCACCACCACCACCACCACCCTGCACTATGAGATAGTGAGGATGGTTACCACTTCGCTCCTTCAAACACTTTAACCCACTCCTTGCATACACACCAACACTACTCCTTGCTATACAATATACACACCAACACTACTCCTTGCTATACAATATACACACCAACACTACTCCTTGCTATACAATATACACACCAACACTACTCCTTGCTATACAATATACACACCAACACTACTCCTTGCTATACAATATACACACCAACACTACTCCTTGCTATACAATATACACACCAACACTACTTCTTGCTATACAATATACACACCAACACTACTCCTTGCTATACAGCATACACACCAACACTACTCCTTGCTATACAGCATACACACCAACACTACCCTTGCTATACAGCATACACACCAACACTACTCCTTGCTATGCAGCATACACACCAACACTACTCCTTGCTATACAGCATACACACCAACACTACTCCTTGCTATACAGCATACACACCAACACTACTCCTTGCTATACAGCATACACACCAACACTACTCCTTGCTCTACAGCATACACACCAACACTACTCCTTGCTCTACAGCATACACACCAACACTACTCCTTGCTATACAGCATACACACCAACACTACTCCTTGCTATACAGCATACACACCAACACTACTCCTTGCTATACAGCATACACACCAACACTACTCCTTGCTCTACAGCATACACACCAACACTACTCCTTGCTATACAGCATACACACCAACACTACTCCTTGCTATGCAATACACACACCAACACTACTCCTTGCTATACAATACACACACTCACCAACACTACTCCTTGCTGTACAATACACACACCCACCTACTTTACTCCTTGCTATACAATACACACACCAACACTACTCCTTGCTATACAATACACACACCAACTAACACGGTGAACAAGGCATCAGGTGAAGTAGTAACTGGAAGCAATAAAACATGTGACTGATGTTTGACATCGAGAAAATGTAGTAATTTGAATTATCACAATTGCAGCCATATAATGACTAATGTAAATAATTTAAGTAATTAGTTGGGGATGCCCAGCTGCACCCGGGTCTCTCCCAACCCCCCAACCCCCTGTCATTGGTTTCCCAATCCCCCCTCTTCCCATCTTCTCCAAGATCCCCTCTCCACCTTCACCCCCCCCCCACTCTCTCCTAATCTCCCACCCACTCTTACCTCTTCCCTCCTGACCTCCTATATCCCACCTCTTTCTTCCCTTCTATTCAAACATCCCCTTCTCCCTCCCTTCCCTTTTTCCCTCCCTCTCTTCTCTCCCACCTCCTCTTCTCTCTCCCTTTGAAAAAGTATGTAATGAAGCACTGAAACAGGTGAATAAGTCTACGGGCAACGTGACCAATATTTCAGATTTGACAGTGGCTTCTTTCCACCGACAGTCATTGAAGGAAATGTTGACAACTTTTTCTTGCATGGTCTTCAGTAGGAAGTCATACACTTCAAGCTTTGGGCTGTTGTAAGATGGGCGCACCTCAAAGTTAGCCTCGGAAGGAATAGGCATCTAGGGAGGAGATAAAAAGCGCTGTAAGCATCGGTATCACCTGTCCTGTCTTCCATCCTCCTGAGGTCTGTGATTTTTTTATCAATGATCGATTTAGACCCGAGAGAGGGCTCCAAGGCAGGTGCTGTTTGCAGACCTAATGACATGGACTTCGGGCAAGATGGATCTTATTCTAGTTGATGTCTGGGTTTGATGAGACTACTTCATACTTGGGATGGATTTAGGGAGACCCAGGTTTATTTCTTGCTCCTTTATTTTGTCGATTTCTTTCAAGAGGGGAAGTAGGGGGCCAGCTATAGTGCCATCGTCCAAAAACTAGATGTTGAACTCGCTGGACAAGCTTTTGGTGATTTCTTTTAAGACTAAGCAGAAAAGAGGAGGAGCAACTAGGATTATAGGTTGCACACTTAGGATTATCTTGATGCACACCTTCCCTTGATCTGATTTCGTGTTCGCCAAAGGGCAATTTTGATTCACCACTTTAGCAAGACAGAATGAATGGGTAGAGGGGCGGGAAATGGTGACGTACATGCCTCTCTTCTGACCATGTTAAAGGCATTTTTGAAGTCCAGTTCGATCAGAGCCTTTGATCAGAAATGTTGGCAATGTACGCTTGTGCTGCATAGGCAGCCACTTCACAGCCTTGGGGTATTCCAAATCCTAGCTAAATTGGTTTCAGCAATTCAACCGCTTGCTGGATGACAACCTTCATGGCAGCCTTGGCAACCAGGTGTCGAGGAGTGTTGCCAACAGCGATTGGCTCGATTTCCTCATCTTTCTGGCTGAGTGCATAGAGGGAGGGACCAAAAAAAGAGGGGCCATGACAACCTCTGGTATACCACCAGCCAGGCATGTACAGTATTGATGAATCTTGAGAGTTCAATAAGAAGATCTTGTGAAGCATCACCAATTGCAGGATTAAGCTTTTGCTTGATGCATTGATGCTTTAATCCTGTAAAGCTGCCTGCTAACCCAGGTGTAAAAAAAAAAAAAAAAAAAAAAAAAAGCTGCTTTGTAGACCTCAGATTCACCAACAGTTAATGGATCTGAACTGGTCTTGGCTGTGGTGGTAGGATATTAGAAAATAATATAACTGGATACTAAAAATAACAAATGAGACCCCAAGGTAAAACCCAAAGGTACACCTGGCAGTATACTCAACGGTTACGCCAACAAGGGGCCAGGAGGGGGAGCAGCAGGTGTGATGGTGCCAGCGGAAGTCACACTTCCTGTGGCACTATCTGTCCCTACCGACCTTAGATAACATCACTCGCCCAGGAGTCTCACCATACCAGATGGCCAGGATGTTTGGTACCCCACTATGGGAATACCGCTATATTTGGTACCACACACTAGAAGAATACCATAATGTTTGGTACATACACTAGGGGAATACTAGTGTATTAATACTAGTGGAATAAAAGGAAGAAGAACTATGCCTACTGCTGAAACTACTTTTCAAAAAATCTATGGGCCAAGAGGTAGTCCATCTAGATTGGAAATATACAAATGTTACCCCCTATTTTCCAAAAAGGCAGAAAGGGTTCAGCAGAAAACTACCATCCAATCAGCTTGACATTACACATCTACAAACTCGTGGAGAGCATTCTCAGGGGGGGAATCATTCACCATCTTTCAGTGAACAACCTTATACAATCGACACAACATGGCTTTGTTAAAAAGAGATCCTGCCTTACAAATTTGCTCACATTTTTGGAAATGGTAACCAGCTACTCTGACAAAGGCCTTCCAGTGGATATCGTATACATGAATTTTGCTAAAGCTTTTGATAAGGTACCATGAAAGACTGGCAAGGAAATTACAGGCTCATGGAAGATATGATAACGTATTAAAATGAATAAAACAATGGTCGAAGGAAAGAAAACAAAGGGTCGTGCTAAATGGAAACGAATCTGAGTGGAAAATGTGATAAATGGGGTGCCACAAGAGTCTATTTTGGGGTCTACCCTTTTTGCCATATATATCAGTGACATTGATGAGAATATTACAAACCACATCATTTGAAGATGACACAAAGATTTATAGTAAAGTGGGAAACGATAATGATATTAAAGCCTTACAAAGAGATCTACATGAACTCCACAAATGGTCAGAAGACTGGCAAATGATTTTAAATATCAACAAATGCAAGACCATGCACGTGAGGCATAACAACTCACGCCACAACTATCACATTAATAGCATTACATTACAGCAGAGTGATGAAGAAAAGACCTTGGAGTCAAGATCCACCACTCACTGAAAGTTGCACAACAGGTGGGAGCAGCAGTCAGAAAAGCTAGTCAAACTCTTGGGATAATCAAGCTTACTTTTGACTATAAGGGAAAGAAGGTAATTGTTTAACTGTATAAATATCTGGTGTGCCCCCACTTAGATTACTGTATGAAGCATGAAGACTATTTTTAAAAGGACATAGCTGCTCTGGAGAAGGTGCAACACCTGGCAACAAAGGTCATTCCAGAGCCAAGCCAGATAATAATGGTTTAAATTGTCTTTTGATGATAACCTCAATCCCCTAGGGTATGTCAATAGACAATAACCACAGCCTAGGGTTAATAAACATAAATGTTTTATATATCTCAAGAATAATAGAACTAGAAGCTTCAGTGCAGGCGATGAGTCACAATAACGTGGCTAAAGTATGTTGACCAGACATGTTCTGCATATCTGCACGCATACTATGCCCGAAACGCTTTGCGTAATAGTGGCTTTAGGCATTGTATGTACTAGCTCTATCTATTAATCCAACAAACTTTGTAAAATCTCTTGTATGTATGTACCTTACCTAAATAAACATTTATTTATTATTTATTTACTAGAAGCTTCATTTTAAATCCTTAACCATGAACATATTTAACTCCTGCATCTTGCACCTGTTACATGTGACATTCCTGAGCTGTTAACAAAAAAAAAAAAAAAACAAAAAAAAAAAAAAAAAACTTTCTTTTGACGGTTAATTAGCATCCAGGAAGCAGAAAAATCCAAGTAAAAAGTTTATCTCTTGTGGTTTAGCTGCAGTGGCCTGGAGAAGGTACTCTTTTGGTAGAAATTAGGCGAGGTGCCACACAAAAATAACTATTTTAAATCGTTATTTAACTTTTTTGTTCTAACAAGTTGTAATGATGTGTCATTGGTGGTGTTCATTATGTATAACTTTAAAAATATACTTATGTACAAATAAATGTAAACATTTGCACTCCATATATTTATTCAAGCTAATATAAATATATTCAGTATAAACATTATATTCCTTGAACTGTAGTCCCAATATATTACTTGAAAGCTAAGACATAGTTAAATAAAGAGTACCTAACAATGGCCAGTATTGAGACACCAAGGCAACACTGAAGGGTGAGCAGGTGATGCACATTACTCATATCTAATTCATTTTGGTATTTAATATTTGATTAGAAATAGCTAAAAATTTGTTTTAAAACATTTAATGCTTTAATGTTAATGAGACAAGACACTCAGAAAAAAAAGCCAGAGAGAAAGACGGGGGCAAGGAAAAGAGGGGGGAGAGGAAATGAGGGGGGGGGGGGGGAAGAGAAAACAAGGGAGAGAGAAAAAGAGGGGGAGAAAAAAAACAGGGGAGGAAGAGAGACAGAGAGAGATAATGATAATTTACTAAATATATTTTACCAAAACACACACAATATACATGTTATAGAAGTTAAATATTTATTATCTTATATTTTGAACAAAGTAAAGAAGCAAAAAAAGAAAGGAAAGTTGGAAAGGTGAAGATAAATATTGCAATAAGATGTCATTGTAACACGATTATAGGAAACCTTAATTGAATTATATACATCTTTGCTCTTATTTGAAATACTATTATATTAAATGTTTGAAAACAAAGTTTATCTGTATCTATTTCTAAGGCAATATAAAACCAGCGTTGAATGTAATGAAATGCCATTTTCTGGGCGAGACCCTTTGGTTTCCCGGAGCTTTACTGGGCTGATGTGCATATATTAGTGTGGCAACAGTCAATCGATGGAGTTCTATCACTACCGGGGACCAGAGCCAGAACCTGGACCCCCTCAAGAAAAACACGAGGAGCAATGGCTTACAGACACTCCTGTGTAATTGGAAGCAGTATGTCTGCCTTCTACCAGGTCAGGCACCCAAAAAGGTAAGAATTCCAAAACAAACTACAGCTGGTCAAAACTTGCAAACCGAAAGCTGAACTAGCAAGCAAAACTCCACAATCAAAAACGAGCAAACAAGTTGACACTGAAAAACTACAAGCAGATATTAATAAAGTTTTAGACTGGGCAACAGACAATAACATGATGTTTAACAGTGATAAATTCCAAGTACTCAAGGTACGGTAAAAATGAGGACCTTAAACATAATACAGGGTACAAAACACAATCAAATGCGCCCATAGTAGGAAAGCAGCATGTAAATGATTTGGGAATAATGATGTCTGACGATCTAACATTTAGGGAGTCTAACCAAGCAAATATTGCGTCAGCCAGAAAAATTATAGGATGGATTACGAGAACTTTCAAATCCAGGGATTCCATCACAATGGTTGTAGTCTTCAAATCACTTGTGCTGTCCCATCTTGAGTACTGCTCAGTACTCACTTCCCCCTTCAGAGCAGGAGAGATTGCTGAAAAGAGGGGGAATACAGAGAACATACACAACACGGCATCAGGGTGAAAAACCTTTTGCCCATTTGTCTCTACCTCCACCGGGGATCAAACCCGGAACCTCAGGACTACGAATCTGAAGCACTGTCCACTCAGCTGTCAGTAAGCCTCTGGGTCTCACCCAGAAAATGACGTTTCATTACATTCAACGCTGGTTTTCTGTGGAGAGCCCCTTTGGCTCCACAGAGCTTCCTTACCAAAGATAAAGGAAAAAAGGGACTTACTCGGGAGGCGGCCGTCACTTGCTCCTCAACTCGAAATCGAGACAACTGGCTGCAACCTGAGACCCAAGGCTACACGAGCCCAAGAAAGGCCAGGAACATTAATTAACACTTTCATGCACCCGGCGCGTGCGCCCCAACCCACCCCAAGGTGGGCCTGGCGTTTCTTGGGAGCATGCACCCACACTAACATATGTACTCTTTCCATAGGTCTGACCTCAATTTTTGAGCTAAGACATTCATTTCGGTATCAAATTGTTTGCAATCTAAATAAAACTAGTCCCATAATAATTGAACAAGAAATGGAATTTTACCAAATATTTTTAATTTTGGATGCTCATCACCACACAAGTATTTATAATCTTTCCAGTGTTCTGACCTCAAATGTCGTATAACGTCATTCGTTTTTGTAACAAATCGTTCGCAATCTAAAGGCACGCATTTTAAAACTAGTCCCATAATAATCAAACAATAAATGGAATTTTAACAAATATTTAAAATTTTGACACAACATGCATCACGAGCAGACATCCGTCAATTTATTTATTGAAGCAGACTGCGTCGCCACTGGACAAAAAGTTAACAAGGTACCGTGCGTCCAGGACCCTGTTCGACCTCCAAAAGCCCCGTGCCTGAATGTCAGTCCAGAAAATATTACCAAAACAGCAGCCAAAGCCACGAACATCATGGGCACGAAGATAGACTGCAGGCTGGCTGGACTGAATAATCCTGCAGACGACCTGGAGACCCTGTCCTGAAACAGGGAAGAATGGAAACCGAGTCCACATAAAGCGCGTCTCCTGCCATGGAGGCTGTAGCCCGCTAATAATGGCAAAGGGCCGCAACCGGACACAAAACACGATGCACCCCGGCCGAACCAACCAAGCATCAAGAACCCAAGGACTCCTTCGGAAAGATGCAGACTCATTCTTCACCAGAAAAGAAGGACACGGCTGCAAATGAACGAAATGACCACCAGGACCGAAAGAGCAGAAAACCTGTGCTGGAGAAGAGCATGAAGCTCCCCAACCTGATTCCCAGAGACCAATACCAACAAGAAAAAGTGCCTTAGAAAAACAGTCCTGAACTGAAGGGGGGGCCACCACAAGACGAGAAGAGAGACAAAGAGCACCCGGTCCAACGACCAGGATGGCTCAGAAGGTGCATGAGCAGGCCGGAGGTGAAACAACGCAAGAAAGCTTGAGGAATGGAGCAGAGGTGACATCCACCCCGAACGCAAGCTGAAGCGACTCCGCCAGTGCCGCACGATACAAGGCGACAGTATTTGGCATAAGATGACAGTCCTGAAACAACCAAGACAGAAAGGACAAAACAACCCAATCAGAAATCGAAGACAACCTATAAAGAGACAACAAGTGGCGAAGGGACCGCCAGGAAATATCATACTGCCGTCTAGATGAAACTCGAAGGTGGGACACCATTAACCCAGCCATCTGATCACCATTCAAGTGGTGATTAACCGTGTCAAAAATACCAGATGTGAAGAGCGGAGGAGAAGATGGAACGTGCCACGTACTATACCAGACCGATCTGCTGAAAGAGGCGGAGCCGTGAAAAAGAAAACCTCGGGTTCGGACATCGAGCAAGAAGCACCTGAAACCAGCGCTGGGCCGGCCACCAAGGGGCCAATAGGACTACTCTCCCCTGTTAAGTCTCCAAGCGAGGCTGGACCCAGAGCAGCAACTTAACCGGTGAGAAGAGGTACATGTAACCCCACCTCAACCAGTCCTGCCGAAAGGCATCGACCCCGACAGCCTCGCAGTCAGGGAAGGGCACCACATACACTGGAAGACACCTCAACCATGCCAATGAGAAGAGGTCCCCCTCCAGACACCCATACGTCTGACAGAGCCATCTGAACGAGTCGGCGTCGACCGTTAATTCCGTGGATTGGGAATGAACCGAGACAGGCCGCCTGCTAGGATGCTTGACACCCCTTAAGCGTGAACTGCCAGGAGAGCCAAACCCGGAGAACTGAGCAGACGAGTCACTTGAAGCGACCAACCCCACAGAGCCAAGGACCACATCGAACCTCTGCAGTTCTGACAATGAACTATAGGGGAGCAGTTCGAATTGAATTGGATCATTGCTCCGTGAGCGACACGAACGTTCTGAAGCAAATGCCACACTGCCGCAAACTCCCGTGCTGTGCTGTGAACCCAATGGTGCCACGGTACAGAACCCCCCCCAAAAAAAAAACATGAAGAGGAAGCCGGAGATGCAGCAGCCGACACAAGGCTCTCGGGGTCCGAACCCAGCGATCATGAGAGCGGCGAAAGGGACGTCCCCAAAGGAACCAGAACAGCTGTCGAAGCCAGATCCGACCCGATGAGTAGACCAGCACAGCGAAGTTCAGACTTCCGCACAGCTGCTCGAACAACCGATGTGTGACCCGGGTGCCCTCCAAAAACAGTTGAAGGCCGAACTGCAGCCGCAAACCGCCACAGGAGGGAGAGACAAGGAAGCGGTCCGAGAGTTCCACACAAGACCCAGCCAAGTCCGAACCTGAGAGGGAACTAAATGGGACTTCCTCCAGTTCACTAAAAACCCGAACCAGGCGAGCTGGGAAAGAACCAAATCCCTGGCGAGCAGACACGTGGACTGGCTGGGAGCCCAGAAGAGCCAGTCGTCGAGGTAAGCCAGAACACCAACTGCTAACAAGACACAAATGGGGTCACCACGACCTGGGTAAGGCACGTGAACATGCGAGGTGCCAGATTAGCCAAATTGAAGGCAACAAAAGCTGTAAGCTTGTTGCCCCACAACAAAACTGAGCCAGTCCCTGAACCCCAGGACATGCCAATACGCATCCCGGAGGTCCAGAAACACCATCCAAGCACCCGGCACCAAAAACAGCCGGACATGAGAGAGTGGTTATCCGAAAGGAGGGGCAAACGATCCAAGGGGTTCAGACGGGACAAGTCCAGAATAAATCGCAGATTCGCACAGTTCTGCTTCGGAACTGAAAACAGGCGGGAGACCCACCTGAGGGATGCCGTCGTTTCGACCACGCCCAAGCAAACCCACTTCAGGATGATCTGACAGAGCCCAGGGAAAGAGGCCCACCCTGCCAGCCCCGATCCTCCCAAAGAAAGAGGAACTACCCAACACCACTGCTGGCTGGAGGAAATGACCCATAATGCCCATGAATTGTGGAACCAGGTTAGAGGAAACAGCACAAGCCTCCCCCCTATCGCCCCGTCAATGGGCCGAATCACAAAAGGACCGACGACCCCTAGGAGAGCCCGACCAACACTCTGAGCGACCACTGTGCCGATCAGATGCCGACAGCTCTGCCGACAGCTCCGCAGGAGGGGTAGGGCCCCGAATCTGGCACTACTGACTTACAACGACAGAAGGAACTCCAAGCCCTGGCATGATCCTTCTGGGCAGGACCACCACGCCTCCCCCCCCCTCTCCCCACAGAACCAACAAGTCTGACATAGGCCGGCAACTAGACGAAGTCGCCTGCAGAAAATGCACCACTGCAGACTGTGTAAACAGAAACGGACAAAAAGGGGGATGAAAATCCAAGAGCCAGAGCCCAAGCAGATTCCAAAGAGTGGACGAGCACCACCTGTTGGCACGCGAGGCGAGAAGGAAAGAACAGACACCCTGCCTTCTTCAGAATCGGTGCATACAACTTCAACAAGGCAGCCGACGCCTGAGCTGCCGAAGCAAGCACACCAGACACCAGCCCGGAACCCAGCTCCTCCACATCCTTCACGAGCCAGTCCAAAGATAGCTCCAGCAGAGAAAAGAAGCGCAAGACCGAAGCCAAATGGCCACGGGTGCACAAATTCTCGGCCACCAAGGATGCTGAAAGGGAGAAAATCTGCATGTGAAGCTGCACCTGGTCGACATCACGAGGAAGGATGGAAAAAAAGCACGCATCGAGGTGCTCAAACTTGCTCCCCCCCCCCCTTCCAAGTAAACCTAAACAACCGTAGTCAACTCTCATCATTCAAGTGTGCGGATCCAATAGAACGAATGCCAAGCCCCTATCGAAAAGAAAGGGTAATCTGCCAGCCAAGAAGACTCTGACACCTCGTAATGCACCCAATAAGGAAGAAAGAGGAGCCAAACTCAAAAGAAGAAGGATCCATTATCAAGGCGTGATTCGGATCTCGCAGGAGGTAAACCGCAAGAACCTCCCGCACCTACCTCGGTGGGATGTGGAAAGTTGAAAATCTCCGGAAGGAGGGGAAGCAAAAAACCCAAGGGAACCCAGATCCGAACCCAGGGAGGAGTCTAACTCATCAAAATTGTACAAGGGGGGGAAGGGGATAGGAAAATCCCCTCCTCCTGTAACAACAAGCCCCACACTGAGCATACCAACACCAAAGCAGGGTCAAACGGGGCCTGAGCCCCTCAATACAACTCCTCCAGGGTCCTGGGATCCTTCATGTCAGGACCTGGGACCGAGCCGTCCTCCAAACCCTCTGCCTCTGGAGAAAAAGCAGAGTCCACCAGAAAAGCAGGGACGAAGGGTGCCCACTGACATGACCCAAAAGCTCCGGCAGGAGGAACAGGCTCGAATGCCTCTACCGCCGATCTGGAAGAGGTAATCCCCAAAGCCGCCCGAGTCTCACCACCAGCACAACGTCTCCAGGTCGCTATGCATATATTAGACAGCTGCACAGTACCTTGCGCTCCAGCCAGCGACAATATTACCGCCTACCTAGGGTCAAACAGGTGTAAGAATCCCCCAGCTGACCCCCAGGGGCAGGCAATCACCGAGCAGTGACAGAACCACATGGAGGTAGTCTTTCCTGAACGGCTCACGGAAGATCAGCCTAAGCTGCAAAGGCGGTACTTACAAGGCACCTAGGGAAGATAGCCCTAGGTGCATGCAGCCCCAGTACTCTTGTGTTACTTCTGGCTCACAAACCATCAACACAAAAAAACAACACCGCTCTGCAGCACTGCTCAAAGGATGGAGCCAGAGTCGATCGACCGCCACAACACAACAGCCTCTTTAACTGAAGTAAGTAGCCAACACAGAAGTCTGAGATTCCCCTCCTCTCGGTCCCCATTTGGGAGAGGGGGGGGGGGGAGGAGGTTGCGCAGACGGCTGGCGACGGTTGTGGTGGCATCATGATTGTTTGCTTGTTTTTGATTGGGGAGTTCTGCTTGCTAGTTCAGCTTTCAGTTTGCAATTTTTGACCAGCTGTAGTTTGTTTTGGAATTCCTACCTTTCTGGGTGCCTGACCTGGTAGATGGCAGACAGACTGCTTCCAATTACACGAGGGGTGTCTATAAGCCATTACTCCTCGTGCCTCTCTTGAGGGGGATCAGGTTCTGGCTCTGGTCCCCTTTAGGCCTAGAACTCCATCGATTGACTGTTGCCACGATCAAATATATGCACATCAGCCCAGTATAGCTCCAGGGAGCCGAAGGGACTCTCCACAAAAAATATTAACATGACTTACTTTATCATTATTGTGCAGCCTGTATTCCCCTTTTGGCTAGTCAATGTTGCCTTGGTGTCCAAATATTGACAATTGTTAGATATTCTTTATTTCATTATGTCTTAACTTCCATGATATATTCCATGATATAAGATATATTCCTTGAAATGTAGTTACAATAACATCTATATCTCTATCTTGCCTTTCATATATAGAACTTTTAAGTTAATTAGCATATACAGTGGGGCCTCGATTTACGATGGTAATCCATTCCCAGAGACGTATCGTAAGTCGAAACTATTTTTCCCATAAGAAATAGAGGGAATTGAATTAATCCGTTCCACACCCCAAAAAATATTAACTTAAAAATAAATTTTACATATACTGAATACAATTTTTTTCTATAACTACAATACCATACATATGTTTATCTTACCTTTATGGAGGACTCTTTATGGCGTATAGAAGATGGTGATGAGGGAAAGGAGAGGTGTTACTGTTTGGAAGAGGAGTCCCCTTCCATTATAACATCGGGCAGTGATGACTTCTCTGGGGTATACTCTCTCCTACGTTTTGCCTGCATACCACAAAGACCTGGTTGTGGTTCACTGCTTGTCTCACTAAAAATTTGTCTAACAACACTTATTTTTCCCTTCGCTTTAACATTTGACTGTAGTGATGCATCGCAGTGACATTGAAAAGGTTAAGGCAACGGCCTACTACAGCTTGCTCTGGGTGAGTTGTTTCAACAAAGGTTTGCATTTCTTCCCACAGTCTACACCACTTCCTAATTGTTGAGGAAGGGACATTCTGTACTGCCTCCTCCTTCCCTGAAGAAATTTACTCGGCTGCCTTTATGGTCATCCTCACATGTGTTGCTCTCTCACCCGTCACCTGCCCTCGGCCAACAACGTGTGTCTGATGCCGTGGTGGTATGGTAGCTGTCTTCAGTACACCAGTATATCTTCATGCATTGTATTCATTGTTCTTACAGTATATTTTTGTATTAATTTTCATATTATCTTGTCCACCTTTGCATTATATGACTGCCAAGTGTTCTTAGTTGCCATTTTTGTTCATTAATATTTCAGTAAATTGTTTTAATTATTTATTTGATTTTCATTTGTTTCCACCTGCAACTTAAACACTTCAAGGACCAATAGCAGCATTTTTGTTTATTTATGTGATGGTGAGCCATACCATCTTGGTTCTGTATAGCTGCGATACCACAACAGGTCTCAATGTAAATTACACAATTGAATTGTGGTGTGCAGGACGCAACCAGCACACAAGTAATTTACTAAATATACATATACAACTGCACCGTATCTCTGCTTTCCCTTCGGTTAGTTTTTTGGCTAAATGATTTAAAATGTAGCTTATATTTCTGTCTTTCTGATGACAAAAATATTATGTTTATTACCATATCTAGATAAAATTAACATTGATCTTTAAGTGATTCCAATTTTTCCATCTATAGGGAGATCATCGCTCAAGGGGCCCTAGGTGTTCGAATACTGGCGATTATTAGGCATTTTTTATTTAACCTTATCTTGGCTTTCACTTAACACTTTACCTGACCCATAACACATAATGTGTCTGTATATGAATATACTCAGTGTATGTGCGAGGATACACTCTGCATCCAAAATTAAAATGATTGTTAAAATTCCGGTTATTGTTCGATTATTATGGGACAAGTTTTCAAATGCGTGCATTTCACTTATGAACAATTTGAGACCAAAAAGAACTACATAGCACAAAAATTGAGGTGGGAAGACTGGAAAGAGTATAAATATTTAAGTGCGGGTGGGTGGGTGCGAGCTCACGGGTAAAACTCGGCCTAACTTTGGGTGTGCTGTGGGTGGCGTGCCAAGCCATTTGACCTTATAAATCCCTTTAGTGCATTGTATTGTGAACAATTTGACACCAAAATGAATGATGAAGCACAAAAATTGAGGTAAAAACACTGAAAAGAGTACATATAAATATTTGAGTGCGGGTGGGTGCGGATTCATGGGTAATGCTCAGCTGATTTTCGAGTTTGATGTGGGTGGCGCACCAAGCCTTTTGACCTTATGTGCAAATATCCCTTTAGAGAATTCTATTGCAAACAATTTGATACCAAAATCAACGACGTAGCACAAAAATTGAGGTGGGAAAAGTAAAAAAAGAGAGTACAGTATAAACATTTTAGTGCGGGTGCGCGCTCATGGGAAACGTTAGGTTGACCTTGGGGTGTGCTGGGGGTCGGGCGCTGGTCCTAGCAAAGTGTTAAGAATGCCCGATTATGGTCCTGGACTATGGCAGATGCCCATGACTCACAAGGGCCTGAGGGGTGCTATAGGATTCAAACTAACTTGGTGTGTTGTTTGAGGAGCCACCGAGGGGTAGCCACCCCCGAAAAAATTTTATTTGTAAATATTTTGGGCACTAGAAACACCGAGCCCACTGACTGCAGGAATCATACAACTGGTGACACTGTCTTCCAAGCCAACATGTGATAATACTTTACAAATGCTGTTAGCAGTGTATGCTTATATCAAATTATGTTTATAAATGAGGTTAGTATTATAGGGGTTAAACTGAATTTGAGCTCAGAACCACTGGACTGCCAGCCCAGTATGAACACCATTCTGCCACCATACCTCAAAAAAAAGTTAAGGAACAATAATTACTCTCGTGCAACACTCACCAGTTGACAAATGAGCTCTTGCCAGCAGAGTGATTGCCCATTAACATCACATTAATCTTTTTTCTTGGCGGTAGTAGTTTGAGACCAAGGCTTGTACCAATAGCAACCAGACCTGTTAAAACGAACATTTTCATATCAAATTGAATGTAAACAATCATACATATGTTGAAAATACTATTGACAACTATACTGAACACAATACAATCACAGAATGGTGGATTATGGCTACTGAGTATATTGTGCACAATATAACTACAGACTGGTAATTTCCTAAGTGTAATTACCTAAGTGTAGTTACAGGATGAGCACTACGCTCGTGGTGTCCCGTCTTTCCAGTACTCTTTGTCACAACACCTTGAAACTACCGACAGTTTTGGCCTCCACCACCTTCTCACCTAACTTGTTCCAACCATCTATCACAGTTTGCAAGAGGAAATTTTCTAATATTTTTTTGGCACTTTTCTTTTGTTTCCTAAGCTTGAATCTGTCCTTGTTTGAATGTTTGTGTGCCTTTGAAAGGTATAAATGTTCGTGTCCCTTCACTGTATATTTTGTAAAATTTGGCATACACCTCATTCACTTCCTTGCCTAGCAACAAGTCTGCCCAACTAAACTAATTAAAGAATTTTCTAAGTTCCCCATAATCTCTTGAAATCAAGTTTATCAATCCTGAACCGAAGGAGCCACTACAAACCGAGGAGGAGAAGAAAGAGAGAAAAAGTACCCAGTCCAATGACCAGGAAGGCTCAGGCAGCACATGAGCAGGCCGCATGTGAAACAACGTCTGAGAAAGCTTGCAGAACGGAGCAGAAGTAACATCCACCCTGAACACAAGCTGAAGCAGCTCCACCAGCACTGCACAATACGTGGCGACAGTATTTGGCATAAGATGACAGTCCTGAAACAACCAAGAGAAAGGACAAAAAATCCTGATCAGACATTGAAGACAAACTACGAAGAGAAGAAAAGTGCAAAAGGACTGCCAGGAAACTTCATACTGCCGCCGAGACGAAACCCCCGCAGGTGGGACACCATCAATGAAGCTACCTGATCACCATACAAGTGGTGATAAACCCACATCAAAAAGACCAGACGTGAAAGGCGGAGGAGAAGATCGAACAATGTACAGGGTACCAGACTGGACCAATCTGCTGAAAGAGGCAGAGCCGTGGGAAGACCCTCGGGTTTGGACACTGAGCATGCAGCGCCTGAAACCAAGGCTGGGCCAACCACCAAGGGGCCAACAGGACTACTCTTCCCTGGCATAACTTCAAGCGAGCCAGGACCTGGAGCAACAACCAAACCAGGGGGTGGGGTGGAAGAGGAAAAGGTAATCCCACCTCGACCAGTCCAGCCAAAAGGCATCGACCCCGACAGCCAGTCAGGGAAGAGCGGCACATACCAGGCCGACGAGAAGGTCCATCTCTGGGCGCCAAAACGTCCGGCAGAGCAACAGAATGAGTCGGCGTTGACCATTTATTCCATGGACAGGAAGAAATTGAGACGGGCCATCTGCTGGGACAATGGACAACCCCCCCTAGATATGAACCGCCAGGAGAATCAAACCCCGAGAACTCAGCAGACAATTCACCCAAAGCAACCAGCCCCAAAGAGCCAAGGACCGCATCCAACCCCCGCGGATCAGACAATGAACCCCTGGGGAGCAGTCCAAATGGAGATGGATCGTTGATCCGTGAGCGACACAAACCCAAGGAGTACGAGCTAGAAACATGACTCGCAAGACTCAAGAGTCAAAGGTGTCACTGACCCAATGGGCAGCATGACTGAGGCAAAACAGGCGAGTGTCACACTGAGATAAGGGGACAGAGCAACCTTCAAACCCCTCACTTCGCGAGTTGGAACCCAGAGGATGCGTCCATTGGTCCAATGAGCCCCAATGGGGTTTTCCAGGACCCTTAGGCTGACTGCTAAGGGAAACCCAGGCAAGGTACTGCTAACCAGTTAGGCCCAAACTACCAAGAGAACTGCTAAAAACTGAACCCCTGCAACGTATGCAAAGACGGGAGCCTAGCGGAGAAACACTGACAACAGAAGGTGGACCTTAACCAAGAGGGCAGACTCCCACCAGGTGTAAAAAAAAAAAAGCACATTCCCAGAAGGAACAGAACCAGCCCCTGTGTATAATGAGAGACAAGCTGCACCGTACCCTAAGCCCCTACCGGCAAAGACACCACAATCTACCCATGGCCAAACAGTAGCTACGAACACCCCAGCTGGCCCCAAGGGCAGGCTATTTCCAAGCAGCGAAAGACCCCTACAGAAACTGTTCCCGAATGCCCTGTGGAAGGTAACCCTAGAACGCAAGGGCAGTACTTACAGGGCACATAGGGAAGGTGGCCCTAACGCTCCCAATACTGATTAATTACTCCTGGTCTGCACACTGCACTGCAGAAATACACAAGGCACAAAACTGCATTGAATCAGAGGCTACCTTGGAGTTACCTTGGAGTTTTTCCAGGGCTTAGCGTCCCTGCGGCCTGGTTGTCGACCAGGTCAGTCAATGACCGCCACAGTCAGACATCACCCGAGAACTGAATGGTGGAGCAACCGGAGTGGAGGAGGGTTGCTGGAGGCTGCACAGATGATTGGAGCGACGGTGAGTGGTGTGATGCTTGCTTGTTTAAAAATTTGGGGAGTTTGTTTCTCTGTTCAGCCTTTGGTAGCAACTAATTTTGTTTTACCATGTGGGATTTGTTTTGTTGTCCCTACCTTTCTGGATGTCAAACCCCAGTCGATGGTAGACATGGAATGCTTCCAAATACAGGGGGGTTTCCATAGGCCATTGTTCCTCGTACCTCTCTGAGGAGGCCAGGTTCTGGTTCGTGGTCTCCTGTAGGTAAGAACTCCAATTGACTGATGCCACAGTCTAATACATATATATCAGCCCGGCAAGCTTCGGGGAACTGTAGGGGGTTCTGACAGAAACAAAATCTAAAAACCAAACAAATATTCCTAAGCCTAGTATAGCACATATACGTAGTATATTATGCCTCGGTTAGCGTGTATTAAACCTAGCAAGCTTAAGTTTTCTTTCCAATATCAGCATAAAAGCTTATCTGGTTTGTCCAAATTCAATAGTACCAATTTCTACTTTCTAATTGCTCTTTATGTCAATATACAGTACAGTATGTACAATGGTCCTTATTGTTGCTATAAGTGCTACCTGAACAGTAAAATGGAGAATGGACCATTCTCAAGTCGACTGTGGTCCAGGACGGATCGAAATGTCGTCGTCCCTTCACTTTCTAGTGTGTGGTTAGGTCAACATATTTCAGCCACGTTATTGTGACTCCTCATCTGCAAGTTTTTACTGTTTTGTCATTTACCGACATGTGTTTTTGGTTTTATTACTACAACTGAAAAACAAAACAGGGCATGGTCAAGGTGGGTCAAGATCAGTAAGCTGAAGGCAACACATATAAATAGTAATACATAATCCTTCATATTTATGAAGAACTCTCTCTCAGCAGAGAGAAATAATAGATTTTTTTTCTTCATTCTGTTGGAAGGTGTTGTAATGTTGTAGCTGCAGACTCTATACACTGTCTCCTACTGTTAATTTATTCTTTGATGGAAGTTTAACATCCCCAGAGTTTATGTGGTGTTGCTCCTGGTTCCTGTGTGACAAGCATTGTTGGTGTTATCCACATGTTAGGTTTACAATAAGTACAGTACAGTACTTAGATATGAGAATTTATGAATATGCGTTTTGGGATGTTTCACCTATGAATACCTTGTCATAACTTTAACAGGGTATATCATTCACACAAGCTGTGATGACATTTCTAGTTCTGACTTTATTTGTATTGGCTTTATTGAAGGTGTTGCTTGTTTGCTATCTGTCATGTCAGAGGAATGAGCCATCACTTTGGTTAGTTTTTGCTTGTGTCTGTACTGATAATCATAGTTACTCACGTCTAAGCATTGAAAATTAAAAGCGGAGGAAATTAATTTCATGAAAACACAGCTGGGTTAAGTATGTGGGATGGGTAGAGCAATGAGAAAGTATATGAGAGATGTGGTAATAGTGAAGGGGATAAGGTGAATGAAATGTGAAGTTGTGCAGTGGGTGAAGCATAATACAAGGGGTACCACATTTTTCGTTGTTAATCCGTTCCCAAAGATGGTACGAAAACTGAAAAATACGAAAACCGAAACGAATTTCAACATAAGATATAATGTAAATTGAATTAATCCGTTCCACACCCCCAAATATATTAAAAAAAAAAATACATTTTATACAGAATAATACTCTTAGGTACCTTACCTTTATTGAGAACTCTTGTTGGCGTATGGAAAAGAGTGAGGAAGGGGGAAAGAGGAGAGGTGTTAGTGTTTGGAAGGGAAGTCCCACTCAATTTTTACAGCAGTGATGACATTTCTGGGGTACTCTCTTACGTTTTGCAGGCATACCACTAGGACCTGCTTGTGGCTCACTGCTTGCTCGTCTTACTAAGAATCTGTCAACAGACTTGTTTTTCCCTATGTTTTAAAACGTGTCTGTAGTGAGACATCACATTGTCTCACTGTGAATGATCTCTTGTTTTTCCTTTCTCGTCATCCTCACAACTATTTTCTTAGGTTGAACATTACCACTGATGTTCTTGGAACCCATGGTGTGATATATAATAAGAACTTTTATGTTCAGAAACCAAAAAAACAAAAAAACAATGAAATTCTTCATAAAGAATTCAAGCCCAATCATCACTAGGTGAGAGACACTGGTAAACTGAAGCACCATGCTTGCGGTGGACCCGTACGTGTATGAACAAATTCCGAAAACCGAGGCAAACAACGAGTACCGAATCAAATTTTTCTGAAAAATTGAGTACGAGTACCGAAAAATACGAGAACAGGGGCATACGAGAACCAAGGTTCCACTGTATATTTAAGTGAAATGGACACATTTGTAGAATGCCTCAGACTCACTTAGCAAAAACAAGGGTGAAAAATAAATGGATTATATGGTAGAGGCAAATGTCAAGTTTTGTGGAAAGGAAGAATTTAAAAAAAGAAAGGAAGAGTTTAATACAGTACCGTATAATAGGGAGGTGAATGAGGGGTCAGAGTGAAAGGTTTGTGTGGTGATAAGAACCTCCTGGAGAAACTTCTACTGTGACCATCCCCCTAATGGGGAAAGTAAAGCATCAGGATCATGGAAGATGATCATGGAAGTGTTAGTGGCTTTGCAGGAATACCAATTAATCACCAAAATCTGTATTGATAACCTATACTGTTTTATTTTGTATATATAAATAAATAATAAATATTTAATTGCACTTCATTTCCAAGTACTATACCATTATCAGGATCAGTGTAGAGGTCATGGCACTCCTTCAGAATCTTCTCATTCACCGTAACCGTAGCTGCCTCGGCAGTATTGGCTGCACTGCGCTGCTTCACCTTCCCAGACATTCTGAAATAGTTAATTGTCATATAACAAAACTAGAAATACTAGTCAAACAAAACACCTCCCTCCTGCTGCTCCCCCCCACCCCCCCACTCAGGACTCTCATTGGGCCTTACAAGCTCCAAAGTTCATTGTGGGTCTAAGAGAGCATCCCTAATTAGCAACACATCCTCAGGCAATGCTTGCCCATCTGGTAGTCAACCCCAAAAACGCTCTTATCTATTTTACTGTGTATTTAAAATAGGAATTTTCCAATACAGTATAGTGGAACCTCTGTCTACAAATGCCCCAGAGTACAAATTGTTTTGTGTATGAAGTTAATGTTATTGTAAAATTTTACTCGTGTACGTAGTTTGCCTCTGAATACGACATGTTTGTTGATACAGTACTTTTGTTCGTCATATGCATGGGTTCTGCTGGGCACAGGGCAAGGCATGCTCAATATCAGTAGTATTCTGCATAAAATTTATTTTTTAGTTAATATTTTTGGGTATGGAACGGATCAATTCAATTTAGCGTATTTGCAATAGTAAAAAATGCACCCTCACATAGGATGCACCCCATATTTTACAAGGATATTTTGTGGAAAAAACTATATTAGTATGTTTCATCATACATTTATTTAAAGATACTTTAAAGTGCATTTTGTAACCCAACACTTACCTCCTCTAAGATCAGCTTAAAGTAAAAGCTAAGATCAAAGATTTTTTTTATCCTTTTTTTTATTCTTTTTTTTTAAGACTTTTTGATCAGGTAAGATCAAAAGCTGAGTAGTTTATATTTTGGGCAAGAGAATTGCCATACATGATGTGAAACTTGTATTTCTGGATGTGATATTTTGTGTTGCTGCATCAGACCACCAGGGTGGTACACCCAGTAGTGGTGCACCATCACGGCGCTCTGGTTATGGTGTCATTCACTCATTGCAAATGGCTGACAGGCATATGAAAATTTATTCCTTTCAAATTTCTAGGAGTATTTTACATTTAGATAGTGAACAAGTGTGTCTTAAAGGTAACCCAGTTGTTAAATAATGTATGACGTATCAGGTGTGGGTTATGTATGCTGGGTAATGTTATGAGATGTGAGCTTCCTTCATAACTGCCGACGTATCGTAAGCAACTTTTCGTAAGTTTGTTATAATAGACTAATAACTTTGCCCATTTTCAATATTTTATTATTAGTAACACTATTTACTGTAATAACTTGACTTGTTTTCAATATCTGATTACAGTATTAGCAACGATTTTTGTACCTAGCGAACTTACCCAGTATATTTGTCCAGCTCGCTAGCCTATGGAGCTTGATCTCACATCTGTAATACAACCGTATTAGACACAGGGCAATTTTTTGATACAGTACATTTTAAAATGTAAAAAAAAAAAAACTTATACACCAGCAAATACGGTACATTTTTCTTATGGGAAAATTAGTTTCGGTGTACAATCCCTCTCTAGGAACGGTTTAAATTCGTAGACAGAGCTTCCACTGTATAAAGTAATACTGATTTATTATACATTACCATATTATACATATGTTAGGTTAGGTGTTTAAGTTTTGTTGACAATTATTTGTAATGTATGGGTAAAGCATTTACAAAGTTGCAATGTGAACAAAACTAATCAGTGGAGGACTTTTCAAGAAATGTTCCAACATCAATTGAAAGTCTTTTGTAAACCCCTTTTCATTCAGAATTTTGTCGGCTAGATTAATGAGCATTTGCCTATGTTGATGAGGATGGGCTGCTAATTAGCATACATCAATACTACACCAATTCTTACATTACTATGGGGTTATGTGGATAAATTCATTGTTTAATTCTTTAAAAGCAAGTGGACTGTATTCATTGTGTTCGACACAATTCCCACATTTAGGGCAAATTATTTTTATATGAATTAAATTCAGATCTAGTGCTTTAATTTAACTTCTATTTGATTTGATAATTAAATTTATTTATTTGTTGAAAACACTTGATTATTTAAACTGTTAGTAAACATTAAAACAGCTTAGCTGTTCAGGAGATCCGTAGACCAGAGCATACATCTAGGGTTAAATGGCAGCCACCTGCTTGATTCGTCAATGCTGGAACCACCACCTGCCAGCAATTTACAGTATAGTATTTGTTAAATTGGGAAATCACAAATTTGCCATTATTAAGTCATATGTAAGGTAAGAATTTGCTAGCACTCAGCAACAGCCGAGTGCTGCTGAGTGCTAGCAGCAACACCTGGGTGCTAACAGCAACACCTGGGTGCTAACAGCAACACCTGGGTGCTAACAGCAACACCTGGGTGCTAACAGCAACACCTGGGTGCTAACAGCAACACCTGGGTGCTAACAGCAACACCTGGGTGCTAACAGCAACACCTGGGTGCTAACAGCAACACCTGGGTGCTAACAGCAACACCTGGGTGCTAACAGCAACACCCAGGAGGCAACACCTGGGTGCTAACAGAAACACCCAGGAGGCAACACCTGGGTGCACCTCAATACATCTATCTGAACCTAAAAAAGGTTTTCAAGAGTTCCACATAAAAGGTTGTTCTGGAACTGGAACATATTGGAGGATGACAGGTAAGCTGCTAACATGGATGAATTCTTTTTAACCGATAGAAAAATGAGGGCAGTAATCAGAGGCAATGTATCGGACTGAAGAAATGTCACAAGTGGAGTACCACGGGGTTCAGTTCTTACACCGGTAATGTTCATTGTCTACATAAACGATCTGCCAGATGGAACACAGAATTATATGAATATGTTTCCTGATGATGCTAAGATAATAGGAAAAATTGGAAACTTAGATGATTGCCATACCCTTCAAGAAGACCTGGACAAAATAAGTATATGGAGCACCACTTGACAAATGAAATTTAATGTGAATAAATGTCATGTTATGGAATGTGGAATAGAACATAGACCCCACACAACCTATAAATTATGTGAGAAATCTTTAAAGAATTCTGATAACGAAGGAGATCTAGGGGTGGTTCTAGATAAAAACAACTATCACCCGAGGACCACATAAAGAACATTGTACGAGAAGCCTATGCCACACTTTCTAACTTCAGAATTGCTTTTAAATACATGGATGATGAAATACTAAAGAAATTGTTCACGACTTTTGTTAGACCAAAGCTAGAATATGCAGCGGTTGTATGGTGCCCATATCTTAAGAAGCACATCAATAAACTGGAAAAGGTGCAAAGACATGCCACTAGTGGCTCCCAGAACTGAAGGACAAGAGCTACAAGGAGAGGTTAGAGGCATTAAATATGCCGAAGCTAGAAGAAAGAGACGACACGATCACTACGTACAAGATACTAACAGGAATCGATAAAATTGATAGGGAAGAATTCCCGAGACCCGGAACTTCAAGAACAAGAGGTTTAAACTAAGATTTAAACTAACTAAACAAAATTGCCGAAGAAATATATGAAAATTCACTTTCATAAACAGAGTGGTAGACGGTTGGAACAAGTTAGGCGAGGTGGTGGAGGCCAAGACCGTCAGCAATTTCAAAGCATTATATGACAGAGTTTGGTAAGACGGGACACCATGAGCGTAGCTCTCATCCTGTAACTACACTTAGGTAATTACCTGGGTGCTAGCAGCAACAATGATGTCTCCTGGGTGCTGTTGCTAGCACCCAGGTGTTGCTGCTACCTAGATGCTAGTAGCAACACCCTGGAGACAACACCTGAGTGCTAGTAGCAAAACCTGTGTGCTAGCAGTAACACCCAGTAGACAACACCTGGATACTAATAGCAACATCTGGAGGAGCCAACACCTAAGAGCTAGCTAGTAAAACCGTTAACAAGGGAAGCAACACCTGTGAAGGGTGGGAGGCAAGACCTAGGTGTAAGCAGCAACACCTGGGGTGGCAGCAATACCTAGGAGGCAGTAAAGCCGTCACCAAGACTTGAAGCAACACGTGAGAGGCAGCAGGAGCAGGAGGAGCAACAAGGGTGACTCACTGGAGGTGTTGTGTGGAGGGTGGTGACGTCCGCACTGCCTGGGACACTGCTCCCTCACTCTCCTCCCTTACAACACTCATTATATACTCACACTTTACCAGTACACGCTCCACTGAGGCCGGTAGTGTGTGTGGTGGGCCGAGGGTGGGCCGAGGGTGGGCCGGGAGGGTCAGCAGGGTGTCGCCCCGAGGAAACAAGTGGCAGTAACTGGAGTGATTCAGGCAATTCTGGTCCTTCCGGCCACCAGCACACTGGCCGGCCGGCCACCATACATCACTATAGTGGGAACACCGCCTCCGGTGGACCACCTTATTCCTCCTCCTCTTGGCTTCCACTCAATCAATCAATCAATTAAATATAGGACAAGATACCCTGTGTGCTGTGGCCAGTGTGCTGCTGACCGGAAGGACGAGAATTGGTTCCACTCCACCATGAAACCAACGATATATGTCACCAAACCTGACAATATTATCAATAAATATTATTTATATTTTCATATTATGGCTTCCACCTCTGGCGCAATTGTGTGGATCCATAGCCTCGGAGAAGAGAATAAAAGCTACAGTATTATTGTACAGGCGCGAGAGGTACATAATAATTTACA
Source organism: Procambarus clarkii (assembly GCF_040958095.1). Taxonomy (NCBI): domain Eukaryota; kingdom Metazoa; phylum Arthropoda; class Malacostraca; order Decapoda; family Cambaridae; genus Procambarus; species Procambarus clarkii. The sequence continues at coordinate 310,749 of NC_091188.1, read as the reverse complement.
CGTGGAAAATATTAGAGGAGCTGCTCCCAAACCTGCACACAGAAATAACATCACATGAGACCAGAAGGCATGGCAGGATGTGCAGAATATCCCCATTGAAAAGCAGAGGAGCAACAGGTACTCTGAGAGAGAACTCTATCAACATCAGAGGCCCGAGACTTCACGCTTCCACTACACATTAGGGGCATAACTGGCCGACCCCTCACAGTGTTCAAGAGAGAACTGGATAAGCACCTCCAAAGGATACCTGATCAACCAGGCTGTGACTCATACGTCAAGCTGCGAACAGCCGCGTCCAACAGCCTGGTTGATCAGTCCGGCAACCAGGAGGCCTGGTCGACGACCGGGCCGCGGGGACGCTAAGCCCCGGAAAGTAATCCCCTTAAGCCCCTTGAGGTTACCTCAAGGTAACCTTAAGGTATTATTAAGAGACCTTGCAAATTTTCCTTGAATACCTCATTAGTATTTCCCTCTACTACCCCTACTTTTTAAATATTTCGTGCAATGGAATTTATTTATTTAATGTATTTTATTACATTGTTTTAGATCACAGAGTGTACACATATTTACGTGAATTTACTCTTCATTGACCTGAGAAAGGCCTTTGATATTGTAAACCATAAGTACCTCTTACTTAAACTTCACCATTATGCTATTCGAGGCATTGCTCTGAACTATATTTGTTCCTCTCTGAGTGACTGACACCAATATGTAGCCATCAATTGCATAACCTCTCCCACTCTACCATTGACAGTAGGGATGCCACAGGGCAACATCATGGAACCTCTCCTATTTCTTAAATAAATTAATGATATGTCAAATGTTTATAACATTCTTAAATCTATACTATTTGTTAAACCTATACTATTTGTTGACAATACTACCGTCATCTAATTTGACCCTAACCCCCACACACTAAATAACATTGTCAACAATGAATTTAAAAAAAGTCCACTCATGGATGCCAATCAACAAACTTACACTAAACATAGAAAAAGGCTTATATTTTGAATGGCATCTACCCTTCAGACCGAACTTTTTGCCTTGCTCCTTGCACTGAAATGTGTACAAGTCTCCAAACTTGATACATTAATTGTAAGCAACTCTTTATCATCCTTAAATGCTCTCATCTCCTTAAGACATAACTGTAACATGCTCGTGTCCGAAGCTAGACACAAATACAACAAAATTATTAATGATGGTAACAGTCCATTTCATGTGGTCTCCATCTCATGTTGGCCTCCGAATGCATGATAGAGCTGGCGAGTTAGTAAAAGAATCTTGCTTTAGAGGAGACGTTGAGTGTAACCTTTGATTGTCAATGAGCAATCTGACAGCAATAGTACACCAAGAACTTCAACAAAGTCTTGTAGATCTGAGGCAAAGTGAAATCGACACCAGTAATTCTATCTATCATCATACTATCATGCAAGAGGAGCCACACATCCATGGTTCATAAAATCAAAGCAGACTTCTAGATGTTACTACTGCTCGGCTTAGTCTCGGTTACAAGTATCTCTGGGAATTCTCATTATCTGCTGCTACAAAAAAAAAAAAAAAAAAAAAAAATATATAGACCAGATCAAATGTGAACTGTGTCAACAAAATTATTCGCACACACTCCATCACTATGTGATGGAGTGCGAAAAGATACGTGAATTCAGAAACAATTCTATAACCAATGTTCCAGCGGTGTGTCAATATTTCACTCAAAATGACCTGCTACCAGAAATTTTAGCCAAATATCCCCAGTTTGCTAACTGTAGGTAGTAACTAAGTGATTGTAACCTATCCACCGCTGCCCACTGGATGGGGGGGGGCGGTGTGCAGGACAAACTTTTTATTTATTTATTTATTTATTTATTTATTTATATACAAGAAGGTACATTGGGTTTGTGAGAATACATAGCATAGTATTTACAATCTTGTAAAGCCACTAGTACGCGCAGCAGGTCCTTAATCTAACAGATAATTTTAAGTAGGTAAATTCTAGCAGATTTAATAAAATGATAACTGATACAATGCAAGAAAAAAAATGAGATGTGAGAGATAAATAAGTATATTACAGCACATTGGTATATTAAAGCTCTGATTGATTACATTAACAGCTTGATTGGTAATTTAAACAAGATTAATAGGCACCATACAGCAGATTGATAGCACATATAAGAAGACAGCAATGATCACATTGGTAAAGATGTTCAGATTGGGAACATAAAGATTGGGTAACAATAGATACAGTGCAATTTTAAAACAAGGTAAAAAACTATGAAGATGAAATTAGGTACTTTTTAGTTTTGTTTTTGAATGACGCAAAAGTTGGACAGCTTTTCAATTCATTAGGGAGTGAGTTCCATAGACTGGGTCCCTTAATTTGCATAGAGTGTTTAGACAGATTAAGTTTGACTCTGGGGATATCAAAGAGATATTTATTTCTGGTGTGGTGATAATGGGTCCTATTACATCTGTCCAGGGAGAGTTTCAGAGCAGGATTTGCATTGAAAACAGGGTTTTGTAAATGCAATTGACACAAGAGAATTTGTGGAGTGATATTATGTTTAGCATGTTTAGGGAGTTAAACAAGGGGGCTGAGTGTTGTCTGAAAGCAGAATTTGTTATTATTCTGATAGCAGATTTTTGCTGGGTAAATTGAGGTGGTTTGCAGTGGTTGAACCCCATGCACAGATACCATAATTAAGATAGGGATAGACTAGTGCATAATATAGAGATGAGTTAGGTGCATAATATCTGATTTTGGAGAGTATACCAATATAGAGAGTATACCAAACATATCAATTGTGACACTATCTTTCCATATGTGTCAGTTGCTTAATTTGAAACTGAACTTGTGGTCGATCTCGAACCCATTGACTATGTGACGACTTATACTGAATTTTGTAACTAGTTCATCAAGATTGTAACTTGCTTAGCTAAATGAATTGTGGAGTTCAGTCCCTGAGCCCATTATGTGCCTCTGTAACCCTTTCCATTACCGCCCACAAGGTGGGTATGGGGTGCATAATAAATGAACTAAACTAACATAGAAAAAACCTACTACATTTTATTTGGTAATAAATCATCAAATCAGATTCAACCTTATAGACAATGTTAAACATTACTACTATAAATGAGGGATATATATATAGTCCCTAGGCCTATACATAGACAGGAGACTGAACATTATCACCCACATGCAACTCATAGTCAAAAAAGTCTCAAATGTCCTTCTTATGTTCTTATGTTCTACGGTATCTGTGCATGGGGTTCAACCCCTGCAAATTACCTCAAGCCTATTGGGCTTTGAACTCTTACCAAATGTCAAGATTCTGGACTTTATTGGATTGAGGCTTATGAGGTACACTATTGAGTACAGTTTAAAAAGTGCTGGTATCATTCTAAATTGTTACTCTTTCCACAAACAAAAGTAAAAAATATAAGAAAAATAGCTTTTATACATAATGTAGTGTGTGTGTGCTTTGCGCCCGGAGAGGCCACTCCAGACCGACTACCAGAGCGCAACTTAAATAGTCTCCTGAGACTGATGGATGCCTATTATCACTCAGCAAAAATCTGCTATCTGAACTATAACAAACTCTATCTTCAGACAACACACAGCCCCTCTGTTTAAATCCCTAACAGACAAACATCTGGCATCAGGTACCTGCGTAAAAATGTCGTCAACATACCTGCAGTATATGGCGGGTTTCAAGCCTGCACTTAAGAGGCACCCTTCTTGAGCCCAGATGGGCACATGTATAAGCAAGTTGATGGGGTCGCCATGGGTTCTCCCATAGGTGTCCTGTTTGCGAACTTCTATATCGAACAGAGGGTCTTAGTTGACATGGACTGCAAACCCGTCATATACTGCAGGTATGTTGACATTTTTACGCAGGTACCTGATGCCAGATGTCTGCAGAAGCTGAAGGAGGCATTTATGCATTTGTAATTCTATGTTGAGTTTCACTTACGAGATGGAGAATAATGGGAAGCTGCCCTTTCTGGATATAACAGTCACGGAAAGGAGCGGAGGCTTCCACACTGCAGTCTACACTAAGGAAACAAACATAGGAAGGTGCCTCAATGCCAATAGTGACTGCCCAGATAAGTACAAGAGGAGTGTTGTCAACGCTTACGGCGACCATGCTCCCAGCCACAGCTCAGGATGGAAGCAAGTCGATGAAGAACTCTATAGGTAAGGCAGGTCCTAGTCAACAACGGCTTCTCTAACGGTTTTGTTGAAGATATCATAAAAAGAAAGGTGAAATGCCATGCAACCTCTGAAGAGTCAACCAACACAACACTTGTACCCCCTATTAGGTTACTTTACAGGAACTTTTCGACGGCTCATAAAACGGAGGAAAGGGTCCTGAAAGATATTGTTGATAGGAACGTTATCCCTACAGACAAAAATCAGAAAATACAATTGACAAATTTACTATAAAACAAAAAAACGGCCAATCTACTCATGAAAAACTCCCCAGACACCAAGCAGAACGCCTTGAAGGAAACCAACGTCGTCTATGCCTTTAAATGCCCACTTGGGGACTGTAAGCCCCAAGGAACTCAGTATATAGGCTAGACAACAACGTCTCTTTCCAGGCGATTAACAATGTATAAACAACAGGGCTCCATCAAGGAACATATAATCTCTTCTCACAACCAGACCATCACCAGAGAAAAAAGTCAACACCAGCAATCAACAGCCAATTAATGCACAGCTATATTCTACCCACTTCAAGACCCCGAACATCAAGCGCATGATGCCCGGCTTACTGGCCTTGTTGTATCTGTTGTGTTACAATTGAACTAATTTTATGTTTAAATTCTTTGTTGAAGCTGATCTTAAAGTTGTGGATGGAGTGGCTTACATAACTTACTTTTTCAGTGTATTCCACTTGTTGAAAACCTGTAAACGGTACGAATATTTTCTTACATTCTTTTGGTTCATTTTCCTTTCCAAATCCGACCTGTTTTCTTTTGTACTACTTTTAGTTTGAAGAAGCCTACCTTGTCCATCTTATCTATTCATCTCAGTATCTTGTATGTTGTGACATATCACTTCTGTTCCTTCTTTCCTCTAGGGTTGCGAGATTTAGTTCCATCAAATGAACAAATTCACAAGAGCCGTGACGAGGGATCGAACCTACGTCCGAGAGGATCTCAGACGCTGCCTTAATCAACTGAGCTACGACACGGTTAAAAGAATTGCAACCGGGAAATCATCCTGATTTACCGACGGATCCTTAATTACTAATATTGGGGAAGTGGGTAGTACAAGATACAGTGTGAGTTTAAAGCACAAGGTAGGAAGCTATGAGGATAAATGATAACATAGCATGAGTTCTGACAGCAGGCAGATTGTCCGCCTTGCTAATACGTGTATGTGTGTTTTAGCTAAGCTAGGCTTGCTCTCTCTTGTCAGAGAATTGCGAGTGTAAGGTTCCTCACATGTATTTCAGTATGTATAGATGTGTATACGTGAATACTATACATGTAACATTCACATATACATAATAATAAATATTGATAATAATAATAAAATAATAATAATAATTTACTTGCAAGAAGATACAATGGGTTGCTAAAATTACATAAGATATGTGTGTTGTGACCTGTCCTCTTATGAATTACGTCTGAATTCGGCCGTTTGCCTGTATGGCCAAAAATGAACGTAATTTGAAAATGAAAAATAATTGAAAATAAATTTTGGATTTTTTTTCCAAAACAGCAAGTCAAGGGTCCTCTAGAAGGTTAGGAGGGAAAGAAGTTCTCCAAGGGTTTCAAAACATCATGAAAGTCGTTAATTGAAAGTTTCCTCTCCTAACCTTTCCGAGTAAGCCGGAGGACTAAAACAGAAAAACGGGAAAGTACGTCACTTTCGTGAGCCGATTTCATTTCAAATTACGTCCATTTTTGGCCATAGCGCGCATACCTGCGAAAAGCGACGTTATTTTAAGAGGACGGGTTGCATGCAAAGCCACCAGCATGTATAGCGTTTCGGGAAGATGCATTCACACTCAGATGCTTATATATACACGTTTGGTCTGTTTTAGGGTAAGTTTATTATTATTTTTATTAATTATTATTATTATGAGGAGAAGGGAGTTTTTGGTCAGTATTTCGCCTAGGAAACTTTTGTAGTTTTGCATATTAGTTTTCTTTAAGGTATGTATTGGTACTGGCGAATATTCAGTGGTGAAGGAGCGTGGTGAAGGGGGTAGGGGCTGGTTTGGAGGGCTTGAGGTGGGTGGTGTTGATGGGGGGAGTTGAATGGGGGTGTGGGAGGGGGATGCAACATAGGCTAGCCACGTCCACCGCCTGTCGCTAAGTGCAGTAGCTTCACCGCAAGAGTCCAACCTCCACCACTGGTAATTTTATGTTGCCAATTAATGGCTATTAACGAATACCTGTTGAATCAACAATATATCTACACTGAATTATATACACACCGCAGGGTCAATATATCAGCTATATATATTCTAAGAAGCCGTCATGTTTTATAATATTCATATATTGCTGATCATGTATAATTGTTTGCAGAGTTCTCGTGTAGTTTTATTGTGTTATTAAAATAAAATACTAAATAGGAATTGTAAATATATATGCAATTTTCTGGACCAAATGGGTGTGTGGCGACCCCCAGCAACAGGAACACTAGTGCGCCTCCTATACCTAACATAATCTTACATTAATATATACCAACCACTAGTAATATACCACTCCTGTCGCTTCCACCACAAAGTCTCTACAACTTCCTTACAAGCGAGCCGCAGATAACGACAATAATGCCCGAGCTTGAGCCTGTGAGCCTACGATTTCCACGAGGGTGTCCTAGATAAAGAGGGCGGCGGCGGAGGCATGGCTATTCACCAGTGTGAGTCCTGTGTAGCGTCAGTGTAGCGCCTGACTGTGCTGGGGTGTAGTCATGTCTGTGTCGCGAGGTGTAGTCTCCGCCTTCAGGACCCGCCAAGCCATATGTAGGCTGGCTTTTCCTCTGGCCGCTCTCCCCACTATTTTCACTAAGGTACAAAGCCACTGGAGACATTTTGAGTTTTGATATTATAATGGGCTTGTTTTTGGTTATAAATGCAGTGTGGGCGCATACATATATATGTATATTAATATATATACATATGTATATGTACACTAATATATATGTATATTAATCGAGCTTTATGCCTTATGATGATTGCTGACAGTTAAACAGTTGCTATATCATATAACAATTTTTATTGCAAATGGTGCTACACCGTTGACAAAGAAGTTATCATAAATTTAAGGCAGTTATGTAGCAATAGTTATAAATACGGTAGGCCTACTGACTGGTTACCTTAACCTTACCTTGGTTGTCAGTATATTGTTGAAATTCACAGACTTAGACTCATAATCATAAATTGAGGCTGCCAAAATTACAACATAATATTGACTGTAACACCTTGAAGTTAATAACAATAGTTATAATAGTATAATAATGTGACAACACCGACACATTTCTTAAAAAAATCCTTAAAAGATCTGCATCATTTTCATTAGGCAGATCGCAAGTCTACACATGTGCAATTATTGAGAGTAAATTATGACAGCCGTCTGACGCCATTTTTATCGTCAGTTATACAAAATTATATCTTGTTCAGGCGAATGTTGTTCAAATCTTTACCGGGAAGCCAATTCATACTTAACAAAACAATTTTTTTACACCAGTCAAATATTGAGTGCTATTTACCATACTTGAGGGATACATATTCATACATGTATTGGTTTCTATTCATTTATATGCTTTATTATATATAGTATACCAGTTGAGTTTACATCTCCAGTTTGGATGACATTGTTGAAGTGATCAGTGACGCAACGCATTGATGTCACCGCTTTGAACTGCAGTTACTAGCAATTTTGTTTAAAAAAAAACCTTGGTTATTTAGTAAACTTAATGAATAACAGGCAATACATTCCCAATGAAAACTAGGCCGCTCATACCGAATGAATAACCAAACCACGAAATAAGAAGAAATAAGTAATGAAATAATTTCTTGCGGACAAGTAAATGGTCATACCATCAAAATTAAATGAATAAACAAGGCATATTATATGCCTTGTTTATATATGTTATATAAACATATTATATAAATAACCAGGCCTGCTTATTAAATTAATAACCAAACTGTATATATGGATAACAGCCCATGCATGCCAAATAACTATGGTATGTGGAGTGTTTAATGAATAACAACCCATGCATACTTAGCGAACAACCAGCCCCTGTATAATTAACAACTAACCAAAGTCATACAGACTAAATAGCACCTCCATTTAGCCTTGAACCAACCAACAACTACTTGTACCCCATAACAACTACTTGAACCCCACAACAACTGTTTACACCCCATAACAACTACTTACACCCTACAACAACTACTTGAACCCACAACACCTACTTACACTCAACAAAACCTACACATGCCCTTAAAACTATATATTGACTCATAAAAAAGACAACTTACACTCTTCAAAAACTCCCTATGCCCCAGAAAAAATAATTAAATATACTGAATATATACAACATATATTTAAATTTTAACAACGGTTTTAAGTTATAATGCGGAGCTTTATATTAATTTTGCAAAACTAAAAGTTATAAGAAACATTTAGAGATATACTTTGAAAATTACCTGTACAATTTAAAAACTATGTAAGTACCTATAATGTAATAAGGTTACAGTCAACACTTATAATGTAATAATCTTACTAACGAGAAATTTACAGGATAATTCTTTTTGCAACAAAAACGTGATTAAACTATACCAATTTTTGTTTCTGTGCTGATCCACTTTGAAAAGAGATGACGATAAGGTGGTCTTGAGAAGCATAATAAGTCCATACCTTCATGTTTACATAAAGACATTAAATAACATATAGTTTATAACTTGACGGTGACATATAGTTAAACATATTATACAAATCAAATGGTACATAGCCTAAATTTAATGTTTCGCTGTATGACTTGCATAGCCTAGGAATTACAGTTGAGGAACATAATGTATAACAAAATTATTGTAAGGCAATTAAGATTTCAAAATGAGTTATAAGTCACCAGCAGATTAGGTAGGTAGGTATCAACTCTCCGTGTTACCGACTGCTTGTGTTGTGTTACCTTGTAGACTTGCTAACCTATTATATACATGTCACTGATTCTTAGTTATAATTTTTATGATCATGTTGATACAACGTCCGTCCTCATTCGTGTGTACCGCCGCTGCCACTTTGCTGCTCATCCAAACAAAGGCCAATGGCTCATTTCACCAAGGTGCTCTGCCACTTCTTCCTCTTGTGTATTTATTGTAGTGAAAAAGGGGGTGTCCACCCGATCCCTCACCCGGCAATACACTACTACAGTCGGGTTGTTGCCCTTATCTATGGTACTCTTGCGTGCGCCCAGAGCCCATTCACCTCTTCTCTCATAATTACTCCGCTTGCTTCTGCATGCCTTACTTACTAGTTGGGTTCCTTTGATAAGGCTTGTGTTCATCCTCTTCTTATGTTATTTCCTTGGGTGTTAAGAAGTAAACAATGTTCACTGTATTGGCTTAGGTCAGGGTGCAGTTTACTTTGTCACTGTTCCTCCATGTATTGCCTACTCGTGTTAGTAGGGTTCCGCCTCTGCACTGCACCCTTGGTGGTACTACGTAGTCTCCTCGGCTTAGCGCCTTCTTTTAATAATTACTCACTTGCACTGTACCCTTCATTTATTTTATTCCTTGAACTAAGTTACAGTCCAAGTTAAACTCTTATAATGTTAATGTTACCCATTGTTAATCTACTCAAGGAAAAATTTCCCTTATGTAAATTCCCCATTGTTAGCTCGCGCAGCCTCAGAAAACTTCTTGTCTCCCATCGCTCAGTGGCTTCCGGCACCCACACCATACAGAGAGAGAGCAGGCAAAGACTGCTCCTCTCGTTGACAGGGTCGGCGCCTGCTACTCTGGCGGCGTCTTGTGCTGGGTTTTCCTTGACACGCTTCCCAGTGGGCCCTCCCCTTCACTTTACTATATATGTAAATGTATATGTACGGCAGAGAATGAAAGGGGAGAGAGGGAGAGAGAGAGAGAGAGAGAGAGAGAGAGAGAGAGAGAGAGAGAGAGAGAGAGAGAGAGAGAGAGAGAGAGAGAGAGAGAGAGAGAGAGAGAGAGACAGAGAGACAGAGAGACAGAGATAGAGAGAGAGGGAGAGAGAGAAGTATATCTATGTCTTCCAACCCACGCCGGTATCTAACCAGCCCGATCACACCTCCCATACATTACGTCCTCCTTTGATGGAGTGATAGACGGCCGACAGGCCTTAATATAAACAAATACAACTCTTAACGGTGGATTACTTGGCTCGTGGGTCGCTGAAGACCGCAGCTAACTGCGTGTCGGTATGTGAATCCCCATTGTTAAATTTACCAACTACGACTACTACTAGTAGTATTAGTAGTAGTAGTAACCATTCTAGGCCTAAAACAGACTATATGAGGCCTAATATAGTACATATTTGCTATTCTAAGCCTAGGAATATTTAATTTTGGTTTTTAGCTTAATTTTTCCGGACTATAAAATAAATATTGCCACATTCTACTTTCTATTTGTCCATATTGTTGATATTTGTACGATCGTTCACAAAAGTTACTGCAAGAACTATCTTCTCAGAGGAGGAAGGGTTGCCAACCTCATATAATGTGACCCAGATACTAATCGGAATAGTTTAGTGAAATTTTTCTGCCCAGTATTTTTAGTTCGTGATTTATATAAAACGAGTCCATAGATTAGGAGAAAATTACAACTTGTATACTAGAATTGAACGTTTGATTGTATTCAGCAATATATTTCATAATTATAAACAAAATTCATAGCATATTTGATAGGCTTTAGCATAATAAATGATCTGCTAGCAAAACACATAAGTGTTAGTTCTGCCTATGCAGCAGATATTTGAACTATTTTTTTTAATTATGAATGAATATAAAAGTAAAAGCAAAAAGTTTGTATGACAATATTGTTTGTGTAAATATTTTCAGTTAAAAAATTATACCATTTCACAGCTTCTCTGCAAAAATAATTTTCTGTTTAAGAATTCTCTATAAGTGGCGTATTCAAGTTTATAAAATGTTTTCTAAACGTGAAGAAACAAAGAGAGAATAACGGAGCTGGGGCGCGAGCTGTACTCTATACTCTCCACCAAGAGGCTGCATTGTGGCGTAGAGTAACCTGTTTGTACTTTATATGCTAATTGAAAGTCAGAGACCACGTGGAAAGGGCGGGAGGTGCTGGGATGGGGGTGTGCTGGGATGAGGGTGTGCTGGGGTGGAGGTGTGCTGAGGTGGGGGGTGTATTTACATGCTGCTCGTGTCCTTGGAGAACTCAGCATGAATCAATAGTATCGAATCAATTGTATGCCAGTGACCCCAATCCAAATTTTACCAATCAATCTTATTACAGCCGTATTAAACAACATGAGGCAAGTGTGTAAGGAAAGGTGTCACGTTTAACACAGGCCGCCAGCCCTACTGTTATGTGGATACAATGTAATGAAAATTATGGTGAGGAAAACTGTTGTGCGCTGAGTAGTAGGACACACCTGTGTACTGAGGATACACCTGTGTACCTAGGGGCACCCCTGTATACTGAGGAAACACCTGTGTTCCGTGGATACCTCTGTGTACCCAGGACACTCCTGTTTACCCAGGACACCTCTGTGTACCCAGGACACCCCTGTGTACCGTGAACACTCTACAGTTGCCGAGTTATCTACGAGAGTGCGCCTCTTCAGTAAGACACTGGACCAACAACTGCCTCTCACCCTCCCCATAATTACCATATATAACGCCGCCCATTTGCTGTCAGACACCCATGAATTATCTTGTGTAGCATCTAGGATTCTAGGGGTGCATTCTTGGCTTGCTTATGTTGTGTTATTAAATAATAGTCCGTCCCCGTCCTGCAGGTGTCCACAGCTGCCCATGTAGTGTGACGGGCTGTGTCGTCACACAGCCCGTCACACTACATAATATGAACACTACAGGGCACATAAACACTACATAACCCAAGATATTGCCTTCAGGGGGAAAATATTAACCACTCCACTGACTTTGTCCGCTTTGTTCCAGTGTTCTCTTCAGTCACACATGGTCTGTCATTGTAGCTAACAGTCACTGCCACCCTCAGTCACCACCACCACCCTCAGTCACCATCACCGTCCGTCACAGTCACAATCACCATCACCGCCCCTCACAGTAACAGTCATCAGCTAACACCGGTTGTGACCATTACAGAGTACCACGGGCGGGGTGCTGCAGGCGGGCGGCCGCCTCGCCACGCTTCAGGTAAGGCCAGTAAGGAAGTACTCATCAGTTGTCAGAGACAGTAATAACGAAGATGTCATTCAAATAGAAGAAAATATGTCTATAATTTAAAACATTAAATATAAAAGGGGAGAATACGTCTCATAGTAAGGAAAGTGAAGAGAAAGTTTGCCCCAAAACTAAAGAGAAAATATTTTAGACAGTCGTGGGTAGTATAAAGTCCTCATGTTGGCAAAATGTTCATGAAATATGTTGGAAGTACCGTAGAAAGTGAGGCGGGAAGGTACCCTAAATTGAGGGCTGAAATATTATAAGTGTGAAGACTCAACACTAAACAAATATACTGATGTGTACAGAGTGACGTGGTGCCAGCGAGGGAGTACAGCAAGAGACCCAACACTCACCCGCACACCAGGTCCTCCTCCAGCTCCGATTCTTCTGACTCGGACCGTGAGAGATCTTCCTCCTCGTCCAGGCGAGGCACGAGTGTGAGTACCCTGTTATCCTCCTCCTCCTCCAGGCGGAGCACGAGTGTGAGTACCCTGTTATCTTCCTCCTCCAGGCGAAGCACGAGTGAGTACCGAACAATTATAATTACAGTGGTGATCGAACACAACTTTCGTGTGTCTAACTTTGTGAAGGATGAACTGAATGTATTCTTGTTTTGTCATTCAAGAAACAATATTTATATGAGTACCATTTTCATAGTGATCCTGGTGACCAGGACATCTCTGCCAGGATGTCACTTGCCTCCTACCATACTGGAAGGTCAATCTTGCCTTCGTAGAGTATGCTGCTGTTGTTGTCCTATTTGTATGAGCCTTTAGGAGGTAAGTTTGGTATTATATCCACTCCCATGTCTTTTTCTTTAGTCGTTATAGGGAGGTAGTTTCCCCTTCATCGTGTACTGTCCTTTTGGTTTCCTGACGCCTATTCCAATTCCCATCACCTTACACTTCCTGGTGTTGGGCTCCGGTAGCCATTTCTCGGACCAACTCTGCAGCTTGTTTAAGTCGTCCTGGAGAATCTTACAATCCTCATCTGTCACAACTCTTCTCATTAGTTTTGCATTTGTTAACATTGACATAGAAGTCCCGACTCCTGTAGATAGGTCGTTTACATAAATCAGAAATAGTATGGTTCCCAGCACGAAACCTTGAGGTACTCCACTTGTTATTCTACGACATTCCAACTTCTTCCCCCTCACTGTGACTCCTGTCTGTTAGGCTTTAGGTCTTCACCCATGTTAGTGTTTATCCGCTAGCGACTGCTTTCCTCTCGAGTTAGTGTTGTACTCTCTTGTGAGGTACTGTATCAAAGCCTTTTTGACAGCCCAGAAATATAAAATCTGTCCATTGTTCTCTGTCCTGCCGTACTTGTTGTTACTTTATTATAGAACTCCAGTAGGTTAGTCAGACACCATGTTTATACGCCTAATTCTCTTCGTGTGTGTAACTAGTCTTGTTATTATTATTCTTTCAAGTACTTTGTAGAGGATGCTCGTTAGTGACACCGGTCTCCAGTTGAGTGCTTCTTGTCTGTCTCTCTGTAAATTGGTAACTCATCTCACATTTGCCGTCTTCCAGCAGCTGGGCAATTTGCCCTTTATAAGTGACTCATTTAAGATCAAAGGTAGAGGTACGCTGAGGGCCTGTGCTGCTCTTTTAACATCCACGGTGATACGTTGTCTGGTCCAGTAGCTTTAGTTTTATCTTGTGAACAAATCCACAAGGGCCGTGGCGAGGATTCGAACCTGCGTCAGGGAGCATCCCAGACACTGCCTTAATCGACTGATGCTCCCGGATGCAGGTTCGAATCCTCGTCACGGCCCTTGTGGATTTGTTCACATGATGCATCACGTAGGTGTGATCTCTGTGTGTGTTCGTCTTGTGATGTAAGGCCACATAAGTGAAGGCCTTACGCCTCACCCGCACCAGGTTGTTTCCTTGCTTCCTCTGCTGTTACCTCAATTTTTAATAATCTTTCATCTAGAGGTAACCTCTTTTAGCACTGGGAACTGTGCAGGTTCAGTTGTGAACACTCTACGGAAGCTGGCATTAAGTTCCTCACAAATTTCTTTATGATTTCTTGCATATTTACCTCCCATTTTTTGTAACACAGTCACTTGATTGTTTGATGTAATTTTCCTTTTTAATATGACTATGTAGGAGCCTTTGTTGTGTCTTGCTATAGAGGCAATATTATCTTCATAAACCATGGACCGAAACTTCGTCGTTTTTCCATTTTCTGGTGTGTGGTTTAGTCATCATTTTCAGTTTCTTTCACAAGTTACTTGTATATTTATGTATTCATTCCTAGCACTGTTGCACCTATTAAAGGGCTTTCCCTGCTCTTTGACCTCTGTATTTTCCCACTCCATCCTACTTTTCAATTTTGCTTCTTGGCATTGTCTATTAAACCTTGGGTTATTATATTCTCTCGTAATGTGTTCTCTTGTTGTTAGTATGACTCTCTCTTCTGCCTCTTTGCATCTCGGTTTGATAAATAAATAAATAAATAAATGTTTATTCAGGTAAGGTACATACATACAAGAGGTTTTACAAAAGTTGATAGATTTATAGTACATACACTGCCTAAAGCCACTAAGCCAGACTAAAACTAAATACTAATTGAGATTAAAGTATAAAATGTGTTGAGAACAATTAAAAAATAAAAAAAAAGGGGGAACATGGCAGAAAAAGCAGCATTTGATTTGTTCTATCATTTGATGACTGTCTTTCCTCCACGTCCTTACTCCCATTGTGTGTGTGTGTGTGTGTGTGTGTGTGTGTGTGTGTGTGTGTGTGTGTGTGTGTGTGTGTGTGTGTGTGTGTGTGTGTGTGTGTGTGTGTTTGTGTGTGTACACGCACCAGAGACAAAGACACTATCACAGTGTTCAGCTGCAGCTTCATTTATGTGCCCTTTGACTTCTCCCTCCCCCCCCCTTACCTGTACACCCTCCCCACTGACCTACACCCCCCCCACACCCACCACCTACCAGCCAGGTGGCAGTACACATGTACAAGGTGTCAAGTGTTGGCGCCACTTTCCCTCTACACTGCCACGGTCGCCACACAGCTGACCTGGCAACCCTCACCCGCGCCAGGTCCCGTCATCACGCCTCACCCGCGCCAGGTAAATGTGAAAACAGAAAAAAGGTTTAAAGACATTATGCATGGCATGTGTAATCCTCTCAAAGGACCTTTTATCACAGGATCTATCACGCAAAACCTGCAAAACCTGTCTCCTGAAGCTCACATAAAAAAATAACATTGACGGCGTATGCGAGGCTGGCTAACATCAGGACAGCCCTCAGAAACTTGTGTAAGGAATCTTTCAGAACCTTGTATACCACATATGTAACACCAATCCTGGAGTATGCGGCCCCATCATGGAGCCCATACCTTGTCAAGCACAAGACAAAGCTGGAAAAAGTTCAGAGGTATGCTACTAGGCTAGTCCCAGAACTAAGAGGCATGAGTTACGAGGAAAGGCTGAGTGAACTGCACCTCACGTCGCTGGCAGACAGAAGAGCTTGGGAGACATGATCACCACATACAAAATTCTCAGGGGAATTGACAGGGTAGACAAGGATGGCTTATTTAACACGGGTGGTACATGCGCAAGGGGATACAGGTGGAAGCTGCGTACCCAAATGAGCCACAGAGACATTAAAAATAACTTTTTCAGTGTCAGAGTAGTTAGTAAATGCAATGCATTAAGCAGTGATGTGGTGGAGGCTGACTCCATACACAGTTTCAAATGTAAATATGATAGAACCCAGTAGGCTCAGGAATCTGTACACCAGTAGATTGACAGTTGAGAGGCGGGGCCAAAGAGCCAAATCTCGTCCCCCGCAACCACAACTAGGTGAATAAAATTAGGTGACTACACACACACACACACACATCGTGTCAGCAAGGCGGACACACACACACAGGTTGTGCGAGATGATCCAAGAAATGGCTGCTAGAGTTCAACACTAACAAGTGCAAGGTGAAGGAAATTGAGACAGGAGCCAGGAGACCGAAAGGCCAATATACGATGAAGGGAAACTGCCTCGCTATATCGTCTAGAGAAAAAGACTTGGGAGTGGACATAACACCAAACCTAACTCCAGAGGCTCATATAAATACAATAACATCAGCCGCATACTCTACGCTGGCAAAAATCAGAACATCCTTCAGGCACTTGAATAAGGAGGCTCTTAGATCACTGTATACCGCCTGTGTGAGGACAGTCTTAGAGTATGCCGCCCCATCGTGGAGCCCCATCTTAAAAAAACACATAAGGAATCTCGAAAATGTGCAGACGTTTGTTAGGAGACTCGTTCCAGAATTGCGAGGGATGAGGTACGAAGATAGACTGAAGGAACTAAACCTGACGACGTTAGAGAGGAGGGAGAGGGCGGGGGGGACATAATACAGACGTATATAGTACTTAAAGGTACAAGATGGAAACAGAGGAAATGTTTGCAATGAATAACAACAGAACAAGGAGACACGAATGGAAGCTTGAGACTCGGATGTGTCATAGAGATATTAGAAAGTTTTCTTTTAGCGTAAGGATAGTGAGTAAATGGAATGACCTAAAGGAGCAGGTTGTAGAGGCTTACTCCATTCATAACTTTAAAAACAGGTATGATAGGGATCAGGTCAGGAGTCATTCCATTAGACAACCAACGGCTAGGAAAGCCGGGTCCAAGAACTAGAGCTCGATCCTGCAGCCACACATAGGTGAGTACACACACACACAGTCTGTGTAGGGGTCTGGTAGCTGAGTGGACAGTGCGCAGGACTCGTAATTCTGTGGCCCGGGTTCGATTCCCGGATCAGGCAGAAACAAATGGGCAAAGTTTCTTTCACCCTGGTACCCCCTGTTACCTAGCAGTAAATAGGTACCTGGGAGTTAGACAGCTACTACGGGCTGCTTCCTGGGGATGTGTGTGTGCGCGTGTAACATAAATATATGTAGTAGACATAATGGAGGAAAAATAAAATTGGTTAGAAAGGCGAGGTCCAATAGTTCGAATATGCAGATACAAATAGTAAATACAGAGGGAGTACCTAGGGGAGAACCTAGGTACAAGTTACAACTTGGTATAGACATATCCCCGCCTACACTCACCACATCAGCCCATCTTCATGTTTATAATGTACTTTATATTTATAAAGTTACGATGTTGACCATTGTACATATATTGACGTAATGGACAATTAGAAAGTAGAATTTGGTACTACTGAATTTGGACAAACCGGAAAAGGTTTTGTATTTATGTTTCTAATAAAATCTAACCTAACCTAACCATCCTAGGAATACATCCTAACCAATACACCCGCCAAATCCTGTTTATGAATGAAACAACCCGTCCTCGACTCAAGTCCATTACATACAGCGGTCAACCCCACAGACGCATTCATAAATTTTAACATGCTGTTCATTCAAAACGGGAATTTTCTCAAGTATAAATTAATATTATAATATATTAACATATTGTGTATATATAGGCATAGGATAGGTTAGGTTAGGTGTTTAGGTTCTGTTGGCGATTATTTGTATTTGTAGTACGTGGGTGAAGCATTTATAGCGTTGTGATTCGAACAAAATTCGTCAGTGAAGCACTTGTTCCGGATATGTTCGAACGTCAGCAGTTGTGAGTCGTGTGTAAACCGTTTTTCATTCATAAACAGGGGGTTTGGCGGGTGCATGGAATCACTTTTGGATCTTTGTTTGGAGGACGGGCTGGAATGAAAAACGGTTTGCACACGACTCACAACTGATTTAGTTCGAACACTTCCAGACGAAATGCTTCACTTACGAATTTTGTTCGAACCACAACGCTATAAATGCTTCACTCACGTACTACAAATACAAATAAACGCCAACAGAACCTAAACACCTAACCTAACCTATGTATGCACAATATGCTAATATAATATTAATTTATATTTGAGAAAATTCCCGTTTTGAACGAAGAGCATGTTAAAATTTATGAATGTGTCTTTGGGGTGGACCGCTGGATGGAATTAACATAGACTGATGACGGGTTGGAAAAGGGGGCTGGTGTAATGTGGCGGTTATTCATAGTCTGGGGTCGGCTGGATTACCCAGCATTTGGTCAATGTGGACTTGCTGTTCATTCACTCCCACTCACGGTATATATACCGAGAGGCATATATCCCACTTATCGGTGTATATACACTGAAAGTTTACTTTAGTCCTGCTAAGGACTAAAGTAAACTTGCTGGTTGCTGAATAAATCATTGAAGTGGCCTTAATAACCCTCCCGCGGTTGATAGGTTCATTATCAACCCTAGTCCCACTCGTATGACTCATAGTCTAAACTGTTCGTCCACTTCAGGGGTTGTCATATATGGAAACAAAATACTTAACTTTCGAAATACATCTAACAGTGATTTTGATCACTGTACAACCAGAATATCTAGACGCCTGTGACTGTGAAGGATGTGTGGAGAACTGTCTCCCCCCCCTCCCCCTTTCTGCAAGTCAGGTTGGTGACGTTGCCAGGCGAGTCACGACTCTCCCCTCCGACTCTACCTCCTTAGTCTTGCTCCCGGTAATTATTAAGTTTGCACGTATAACCTTTTACATACTAAACACCAGTTTTCAATAGTCCTCATTCTATTTTGTGTATCAAATTATTCTGATACTTACTGATGGTTTCGAAAGTTTTACTTCCGCAACCTTATCTAAGAGGCTATTTGTTTTAATAGCCGAAGGTCCACATACAACCCGTCCTCACACTAGGCTGTTTAAAGCAGCTGCCGTCCTCCTCAGACGCATTCATAAATTTTAACATACTGTGTATTATAAATTGGGTTGTTCTCATAAAAATGATTATTATTATCCATAAAAATTCTATGTATAGTTACGCGTCGGTTGGGTGTTTAGGTTCTGTTGGCGGTTATTTGTATTTGAAGTACGTGGGTGAAACATTTATAGAATTGTGGTTCGAACAGAGGACGTGAGCGAAGTACTTGTTCAGGAAGTGTTCGGACGTCATCAGTTGTGAGTCGTATGTAAACCGTTTTTCCTTCATAAGCAGGGGGTTTCAGCCCGTCCTTCAAACAAAGACCCAAAAGTGATTCCATACACCCGTAAAACCCCCTGTTTATGAATGAAAAGCGGTTTACACACGACTCACAACTGATTTCGTTCGAACACTTCTGGAACAAGTGCTTCACTGACGAATTTTGTTCGAACTACAATGCTATAAATACTTCACCCACGTATTACAAATACAAATAATCGCCAACAGAACCTAAACACCTAACCTAAGTCTATACATGCACAATATGCTAATATATTATAATAATACTTTATATTTGAGAAAATTCCTGTTTTGAATGACCAGCATGTAAAAATTTATGAATGCATCTGTGGGGTCGACCGCTGGATGTAATGGACTTGAGTCGAGGACGGGTTGGGGGTTTGAGGCTTGATTAATTAAGGAGGATGGATCTTTGTATGCGAGGACGGGCTGCCACATGACCATCAAGCCGGGTTGATCCAGCAGAAACTTGTCTAGTTCACTCTTGCTTCCACAGTTCCTACAACATTTCTTATATTTGTCAGTGGGAGGGTGAAGAGTGTTGGGCCTTTGGTATTTACTGTTCTCTATTGAGCTTATGCACGCTCACTTTCCATTGAATTTCTTATACACTTAATACTACATTTCTCACTCCAGTATGCCGTATTTGTTATTGTGCAGGTTTGGAACCTGATTTTCCATGTGTATATGATGATATAATTTCATCGTCTTGGTTCAATGGTGTACAAGTTGAGTGCTCAGAGTCGGTGCCGGTAGTTCAAATAGTTCACAGATTCTATGCTTCTAGTAAAGGATCTCTGCACTTTCCAGTTATGGAATAATTGTAATATCATTGGCATTACTGTATTACCAACCCAGCCTCACAAAACTATAGCACCTCTATATATAGCTACTATGAACGAACTGTACAAAATATATACTGATTTTCCCGTAAAAAAGTTCACGTTTTGTACTATTAGAAGTCCAAATGATATAATGAAAGGTGAGAGGAACCATAAAACGAATCTAATTTGTTCGAGGCCTAAATAAGCAAAACTAGCTATAACAATTTGTTCAGGCATAATTAGTACACATACGTATTATACTAGTAGTAAGGAAACTTATGTTCTTTCATTTTGTTCAGATCATCCTGTAGATTTTTGCAGGCTCCAGTCGTATTTATACTGCTTAAAACATTTTCCGCAGTAATGACCAATATCTGGGTCATAATACAGAGTATCAATTTCATACACGGTGTTTGGATTAGTTCTGATATTATTTGTTAACTACAAAAGACGTGAGTTCACAATGAAATCACATTAACGTGATGTATCAGTAACAAAATCAGTATTAATTGATGATAATGGTAGTTGTGAAGGCCTCTGATATTGTGCATAACTTTCCTGCTGTCTGCCAGGCAGGATGACAGCAAAACTGTTGTGGGATAACTGTGTGTTTCAGTAATGGCAACTGCATAAAGGCTTAATTGCAGCTGTTGCTGTCAGCTCAACTTCACCTCTACAAGGAAACATTTATTTTGTCGACTCTCATTTTCGCGAATATAATTTGTAGTTTAGAGTTATGAGTATGATTAATATAGTTTTTAATTCCTAATTACAATTTTAGCTAGTTATATTTAAATATCTATATTTCTTACAATGAAATTCATATATTACGAAACATAGTTCTTGTGTTTAGAAACGCGTCAAGATTTTGCAATACTTTCCACCAGTCACGACTTACCATCACAGTGACCCCATTCAACATGGCTAGCCTGTCCACGCTGTTATCAGTACCCCCTCCTGGGGCCAGGCTACGCTCTCCTGGGGCCAGGCTACTCCTTCCTGGGGCCAGGCTACTCCTTCCTGGGGCCAGGCTACTCCTTCCTGGAGCCAGGCTACTCCTTCCTGGGGCCAGGCTACTCCCTCCTGGGGCCAGGCTACTCCCTTCCTGGGGCCAGGCTACTCCCTCCTGGGGCTAGGCTACCCTTCCTGGGGCCAGGCTACTCCCTCCTGGGGCTAGGCTACCCTTCCTGGGGCCAGGCTACTCCCTCCTGGGGCTAGGCTACCCTTCCTGGGGCCAGGCTACTCCCTCCTGGGGCTAGGCTACCCTTCCTGGGGGCTAGGCTACCC
The DNA here is from genome assembly GCF_040958095.1 of Procambarus clarkii. Classification (NCBI taxonomy): domain Eukaryota; kingdom Metazoa; phylum Arthropoda; class Malacostraca; order Decapoda; family Cambaridae; genus Procambarus; species Procambarus clarkii. The sequence goes on along the minus strand of NC_091188.1, from coordinate 289,229 downwards.
TTCCTGGGGCTAGACTACTCCTTCCTGGGGCTAGGCTACCCTTCCTAGGGCCAGGCTACTCCCTCCTGGGGCTAGGCTACCCTTCCTGGGGCCAGGCTACCCTTCCTGGGGCCAGGCTACCCTTCCTGGGGCCAGGCTACCCTCTCCATCCCTGCAACCCGTTCTCGCAAATTTAATAAGTCAATATTGACTTATTAAATATGTGCATAGGTGACATACTTAACATAATAGATACCCTTAAAAAGAGTCATAGAAAACACCGACCTTACCTAACCTTGTTAGTATCTTAAGATAAGCATCTTATTGCTTCGTAATTACAATTATTACCTAACCTATAATAGGTATAGGTTAAGTAATAATTGTAATTACGAAGCAATAAGATGCTTATCTTAAGATACTAACAAGGTTAGGTAAGGTCGGTGTTTTCTATGAATCTTTTTAGGGGTATCTATTATGTTTAGTATATCACCTATGCACGTAGTTAATAAGTCAATATTGACTTTACTTATTTGCGAGAACGGGTTGATCCCTGACCCTCTAAGAGCTAGGCTACCTTCTTGATGTCACTCAAATAATATGCCAACTGGGACCATCAAAGCCGCTATTAGCCAACAAGACCAAGGCAACAATTGAACTCATAACCAAATTGAAAAGTAATAGAAAATAAGTACAAATGAACAAAAGTTCCAGATAATGCACATTGCAAAAAGAAACCCAGACCCCATCATCCTTGACAACCGTCTTATCCAATATGCGGATGTAGGCAGAATACTGCGGCTCAAGCTTAATGGAACAGGTATAAAGATTCACGTACAAGACAGAATAAACAAAGCAAAAAAACAGCCTTAGGGAAAACTGCGGAGATTAGGAAGCCTCAATACAAACATACAGCTACACTTATGGCCCTAGTCCGGCCGCATCTAGAATACCCTCCAGTACCACTACACACCTTAAAGAAAACTAACATGCAGAAACTCCAAGCAGTGCAAAATAAAGCGCTAAGGAGAGCTGCAAACCACCGTCCACCATGTGATCAGACAGTCCAGGAGCTCCATGAGCTCCTGAACATCAGATTACAGCACCAAGCCATCAGGGTGTGGAACACCATCGAAATGTTAAGAGGACCCAATGTTAGAAAGATTACTTCAAGATGAGACGCCCCGCTTTCACAGCTGGTGGTCCAAGAGCCTCGATCTACTCAATGAAAACCCAAACCCAGCCCCACAGTACATAATTCCTGGATGAAATACTGACCAGAAACCCCGTCCCTCTCCTAGAAATAACATAACAAAATAATCAATAACAATAAAATAAAGACCCTTATTAAACAGAACGTCAAATCATGTGTGAAAGCATCGGAGTATATATGTGAATGCTACAGTGTTCATCTATAGACATTCACATACACACACATTATATATATATATGCTGATATACACTTGAAGAACCTCACACACTCATAGCTCCCTCAAAACGGGGGGGGGGGGGGGGTGAAGAATAGGGGTAGAGAGGCACAGGTGAAGAGAAAGTTTAGAAATGAGAAATACAGTGTGAGTTATGACAGGAGGCGGGCTGTCAGCCTTGCTGGCACGATGTGTGGGTGTTGACAGCTAAGGTGAACTCGCTCTCTTGTCATGGAGCTGTGATGTGTGCGAGACGTTCTTCACGTGTATTTCAGCATATTTGGATGTCTATAGATGAACTGTGGAGCATTCACACATATACATTAAGATGCTTTAACACATGTCTTCATGTTCTGTTTATCGATCTTTATTTTATTATTAATTTTATTATTATTTTATCATTTAATTATTTATTTAGTTTATTATAATTTTTAAGAGGGGTTGGGAGGGATTTCTGATCATTATTTCATCAGGGAATTATGTATTGTGGGACTGGGTTTCCATTGAGTAGACAGAGACCCTTGGGCCACCTGTCCACCCAGCAGTAAATAGGTACCCAGGAGTTAGTCAGCTTGTGGTGGCGTTACATCCTGGGGAGGGGGTTAGTAATTACACCCTGGGGGGGGGGGACCTCGATATAAGCCTAACATGTACTATATGTATAAACTGGCTGCCTGTCCCCCGACACATTGAATTAAATAAGAACATAACATACACGTCAGCCATGCGTCAGAGACCATAACATACACGTATACAGGTCAGACATGCGCCAAAGATCATAACATACACGTAATACACGTATACAGGTCAGACATGCTCCAAAGATCATAACATACACGTAATACACGTATACAGGTCAGACATGCGTCAGAGAGCATAGAGGCGCAGCTTTCCACTGAGAGCAGGCCATCTTATGTCAACAATTCATTCAGCCAACCTACTTCTTCCTACAGATTTCTCCACAAGCAAACATGACCGCGTTAGTTAGCAAGTCCCTTGCACTTTATACCTCATACTTATCCCTAATATCACATGGAGGGAAATGTGTCTACATTCTTACAAGAGATATCAGGACTAAGTGGAAGAGATAGTCGTGTCGTAATCGTTATGACGTGAGCCTAGTTTGACTGGCATAGGCCTACGTGATGCCAAGCACATGAGCATGGTATATTGTGATCACTGGTGGAGGTGGTGGTGGTGGTTGGTGACATGTGTGGTAAACTGAGTACCCAAATGAGCCACAGAGACATTAGAATTGTTTTCAGTGTCAGGGTAGTTAACGAATGGAGTGCATTAGGCAGTGATGTGGTGGAAGCAGACTCCATACACAGTTTCAAATGCAGATTTGATAGAGTCAATAGGGTAAATAATCTGTACATCTGGAATGAAGTAAAGGAGCACGTTGTGGAAGCAAACACTATTCATAGTTTTAAAACTTTAGATATGATAGGGAAGCAGGAAAGGAGTCATTGCTTTAAACAACCGGCGGCTAGAAAGGCGGGATCCAAGAGCCAGTGCTCGATTCTGCAGGCACAAATAGGTGAGTACACACACACACGGGATGGGTTTGGTGTCCACTACCACTCACATGGATGGGTATGGAGTCTACTACTACTGACAGGATGAGTATGGGGTCCACTACCACTCACAGGATGAGTATGGAGTCCACCACCACTCACAGGATGGGTATGGGGTCCACCACCACTCCCAGGATGTATATCGGGTGCAAAAAAGAAATATAAATTAATTTAAAGAGCTTTTGGGTAATATGTCATCCCGGTTTAAACAGTAAGGCAAGAGCTCCTAAGAGTGTAACTGATGCAAGGCAATTCTGGGGTAAACGACCTTGTTACTCCACTCGAGGGGTACTTCCATCATTGAATCTTGCCGTTGGATAACCCTATGATCCCAGTCCATAGGGTCCTGCCCTAACCTGCAACTCCTACCCTCCCTCGGGGGTCCTCCGCGGGTACCTTTGTCCAAGTGGAAAGGTTAGAGTTGCCGACTAACTCTTTGTCCACTCACTATATAAGGCCGCAAGTCCAACAGTTGTCAGAGACAACCACAGGCGCCGTATTGTTGCCCAGTTAAACATGAAGTACAATGACTAGCTTGTGTTTCTTGTTAGGAAGAAGGTAACGAGTAGTTGTAGATGAGTGGTCCTCTACAGCATCGAGCTGGGCACAGACACATGTCTCCTGCGAGACACTATTATCCTTGTATCAGTCATCACGTGCACCAGAACTGGTTTCTGCGCCCCCACTACACGCCCTTGACTTCCCTCCAACCCCCACTCAATCCTTCTCTCACTCTACCGCAACATATCTTGCACTGTAATGTTTTAGTTCATGTATTATGCGCCTAAATACCCATCCTGTGGAAAAGGTTACAGAGGCACATCATGACTCAGAAAATGAACACCAAAATTCGTTTAGCTAAGTTACAGTCTTGATAAGTCTGTTACATGGTTTGTAAACAAATGCAACAACGGTCTATTCACATTTATAAAACACTGGACCTTACCACACTGGAGAAAAGGAGAAACAGGATAGGACATGATAACATATAAGATTCTAACGGAAATTGAAAACTAAACAAAATAGTGCTCATTACACACAGAAATCGAACCCTCGTCACGGCCCTTGTGGATTTGTTCAAAGCAGTGCTGTTCGAAGCTAGGTACAGCAAAACGAGGGGTTATAGATGGAAACTGGAAACGCAGATTAGTCATAGACACATCAGGAATAACATTTTCAGTGTTAGAACTGTCAATAAATTTAATAGGTTAGATGCAGAAGTCGTTGAAGCTAATTCCATTAAAATTTTTTTAATATAAATACAATAAAAGTGTGAGAAATTAGTCATTGCATTAATCTAAGAATGTTTGGAAGGCGAGGCTAGAAGCCTACTAGCTCGACCTTGCAAACACATCTCATAAGAGGCTGTTACAAAAAGTTGGAGAAATAATCAGGAATAACAGGTAAAATGCTCCAATAGATATATAGACGCTAGTTTCAAGATACAGGCTCAAGGTAGGGGACAAACGGAAGACACCAGAGCTGAGGCATAACCCAGTATGGTGCAGAAGATCAAGATGACGGAGAGTCGAAGGAGAGGCATACGAGTAACATGGAGAGCCATGATTAAGTGGAATGCACTAGGCAGTGATGTGGTTGAGGCAGACTCTATACACAGTTTCAGGTGTAGATTTGATAGAGCTCAATAAGCTCAAGAACCTATACACCAGTTGGTCGAGAGGCGGGACCAAAGAACTGAAGCTCAACCCCCCACAAAGACACCTAGGTGAGTGCACAATCACATATACTGGGAGTTGCCCGGTTGTGAACAGTGCCAAAAATCGTCGTGAGGTCAGACGACTCCAGCAAGCTGTTCCCTCTCGAATTGTGGCGACCCCCAACCAGCCTTCAAAGTTGGGTGAAGCTAGTCCCTAGCATCTGGCCTCCAACCTTGGACAACCATATATTTTGTCTTATATAGTGTTGGGAAGTATCTCTCAGCTGTTGTTCATATAGTCTACAAGTGGAGTTTACCGTTGGTAGAGTCACATTGCCTGCAGCCACCTGCCGTAAGTATCCATATCCCAGCATGATTCTGGCACTTATGTTACAATGTCACACAGGTTCCTGCAGGTTTTATGATGCCCTACATATAGTTCTTGGGGTTAAATATATCATGACGTTTTATACTTGTGCTTTCTGCCCACTGTCAGATTGCTTTTGTGTCAGCCCTTGTTTCCTGAAATAATATGGTTTTGACAACAGATTGGAAACTCCAACGGTAAGCTAACTTTGGATACCTGACTGAGATTGCTTGTAGTCCATCATCTTTAATTAAATACTTACAATGTCCTCAATATTTAGGATTTAATTATTTCTAAGTTTTTGAATTTGTTCACATTGAATTTCATAGTGATGCACCTGGGCTGCCCTCACACAGGTGACCCCTCCCATCTGGGCAGAGTTTTGGTCCATGAAGTGCTCAGTCATGGTTGATATGTGGATGAACGCCTCACTCAGTAAATATTTACACGCAAAAATTTTGAAATAATGTGATTAAGGAGATAATGTGTGGTGGGTGCAGGGAAGATCATCGTTCTGGAGGCAGAAGATGCGTACTCACCACAGACTGCTGGACGTCAACAAGGACGGGGTGGTGTCCTGGGATGACTTCGACGCCCTCATCACAAGGTTCAGGGAGCTGGGCCGCCTCACGCCCCAAGAGGTCACCAACTTCACCGACGCCTTGAGGGTTAGTACACCTCTCACAGTCTTGTATTATCACATCACATTTGCTTATAAGTATGACAACAATTATACCATATACAGCTATGTGATCTTGTCACAATTAAACATCTAATTTTAGTTAAGTATTCTGGTGACATATAAACTGTGTCTGTACTCACCTAATTGTGCTTGCAGGGGTTGAGCTCCAGCTCTTTGATCCCACTTCTCGAATGTCAATCTACTGGATTACAGGTTCCTCAGCTTATTGACCTCTACCATATCTACTTTTGAAACTGTGTATGGAGTCTTCCCTCACCACATCACTTCCTAATGCATTCCATTTGTTAACTACCCTGACATTGAAAAGCTTTTTTCTAATATCTCTGTGGCTCATTTGGATACTCAGTTTCCATTGGCATTCCCTTGTGAGAGTACCACCCGTGCTAAACAATATCCTTATCTACCCTGTCAATTCCCATGAGAACTTTATACGTGGTGATCATGTCTCCCCGAACTCTTATGTCTTCCATCGACGTGAGATGCAATTCGCGCAGCTTTGCCTAGTAATTCATGCCCCTTAGTTCTGGGACTAGTCTAGTGGCATAACTTTGAACCTTCTCCAGCTTCCTCCTGTGCTTGACAAAGTATGTGGCTCCATGCTGGAGCTGCATACTCAAGGTACGTGAACTTTGGAACACAGGTGGAAACTGAGCTCTGAGCCACAGGAATGTTAGAAAGAACTTTTTCGGTGTCTGAGTAGTTAACAGATGGAATGCATTATGCATTGATGTGGTGGAGGCTGACTCCATACAGTTTCAAATGTAGATATGATAAAGCTCAGTAGGCTTTGTACACTAATTGATTGACAGTCCAGAGACAGGACCAAAGAGCCAGAGTTCAACCCCTGTAAGAACAACTAGGTGAGTACAACAACTACACGAACACTAGACAACAACTACAACACTTCACAACAATTACAACAATACACAACAACTACACCAACACTACAAGCCCCAACGAAAACTGCTCCACAGCCACACTAGGAGGAAAACAGCAGTGAAGGAACAAATGATGAAACTGAAAAAGGGGGAGAACAGATCAACAGAGAAAGACATGTGAAAAATCAACAAAAGATTCCAAAAGGTCTTCACAATAGAGCAAGGAAAAGTCCCTGTATTGAGAGAGGAGGTGATAGACCAAGCACCCTTGAAGAAATTTGAACTTACCAGTGATGGTCAAAATGAATTTGTTGGAACTGAATGTGACAAAGGCTGTTAGGCCTCACAGAATCTCAGATGGATACTACAAAGATGGTGCAGAAGCACAGTGTGCCACTCTCTATGGTGTATAACAGGTCACTGGAAACAGGAGACCTACTGTTAAGCTGGAAGACAGCTAATGTAGTTCCAATATACAAAAGGGTGACACGCAAAAAAGCACTGAACTATTGCCCAGGTTCCCTAACTTGACTGCATTTTCTTACTGTCAGAAAGCCTTTGACACAGTGCCCCCATGAGAGGCTGTTACAAAAGTTGGAGAAACAAGCAGGAATACTAGGTAAGGACCTCCAGTGAATAAGGGAGTATCTAAGCACCATGAAGCAGCACATAACCGTGAGAGGGGAGACCTCAGAGTGGCGAGATGTCACCAGCGGAGTTCCACACAGCTCTTAATTGTACTCGGACCAATCCTGTTTCTGATACATGGAAACCATCTTCCAGAGGGTATAGAATCATTCCTCTCAATGTTTGCTTTTAATGCAAAAATTATGAGAAGAATCAAGACAGATGAAAATAGACAGAGACTACAGGATGACCTAGACAAACTAGAGAAATGGCCTAGAAAATGGATACTAAAGGTTAACTCGGGTAAGTGTCAAGTAATAAAATTAGGTGAAGGGAGCAGGAGGCCAAACACAAGGTACCATCTGGGAGGAGAAATCATGCAAGAGTCAAGTAAAGAGAAAGATCTGGGGGTTGATATCACACTGAACCTGTCTCCAGAATTTCACATCAAAAGGATATCAGCAGCAGCATATGCAAGATTGACTAACATAAGAACTGCCTTTAGAAACTTGTGTAAGGAATCATTCAGAACCTTGTATACCACTTATCCAGACCAATCCTAGAGTATCCAGCTCCAGCCTGGAGTCCATACCTATTTAAACACAAGACAGAGTTATAGAAGACCAACACTACACAACAATTTAACCACCATTGAACAATAATACACCAACACTACACACAACTGTATCTCATCTTTACTAACCTGATATAAAACATTGAACTTAATTTGTTATCAAAGTGTGCCTTGTTTGGATCCTGAGCTAGTGCACTAACAGTAAATGGCAGCCAGTAGATTAAGTCAGGACCTGTGTTGCGTGCTTTATCATTTCTAGAGATTTGTGTAATTTAATTATATTATACAGTATATGCAAACAATTTTTATTTCAGTTTTTTACATTGGAAATTAATTTGTGAAGAAAGAAGGCACAAGGTAACTTAAGTACTGTATTGTGACTACATGGATACCAGAGCTATAACTAGTCAGTTTATGAACACCAGAGCTATAACCACCTGTCAGTGTGTAAAGCAAGAATTATAAACCTTTAAACACCACAATTCTGTTATTGACAATTCCATAGCTGAGAGTTTTTAAACAAGGGAGGACTGTAAATTTATGAAACAAATCACTGGGTAATATTTAATAAGTGAGAGTTTGATGAATTGTTTTAAGTGAAATGTAGACACATGTATTAATGAATTTTTTGTGCATAAATATATAAATAAGAGTAGCCTCACACTGGCATTTTCCTTTACAATGTATTCTTATGTTTGGTGACAGCATGTGTGGGAGGAAGAGTGGGGGGCATCTAGTGATCCCTACGTCTTCATAGGACAGGAACAATTTCTGACGCAGATGGAACATGTAGTTAACACCAAGGAACTCCGCAAGAGAGTTGCCAGTCCCCTCATCTACTTCTTTAAGGTACCACACATACATTTCTTGTCACTTTCCATATTTTTTAAAACTTTTCCAACTATGAATGTTCACTAACAAATTGCTAGTAAACGCCCTTAAAATGGTAATAATAGGGAAGCACCCCTGTGTTTTGAATACAGTACTATAAAAATTTTAAATATTTATGAGACGTGACTCAAATTCATAATACTAAAGCATATGGCAGACATTTGTCAAAATTAAAAATAGGTGCACAAAAGCATACATTTAACATAAAATAAAAATATGAGAGCTATATTCAAGCAAATTGCACACAAAGATGTTATCACAACAGCACACATCTATGCTGCCATCTATTGGTAGTAGGATGAAAACTTTTGAAGTACTTTTCCAAAACATACCAGCGTTCTCCCTAATAATAATACTGTACAGTAATAATAACCCAAAATTATATTTTAAAGTGAATTGTCTATTAATACAGTACACTGTACCATGATTTCATTAAAATTGCTAACTCTGTTATATTTTGCAGGCTGTCGATACAGACGGTAGTGGAGAAATATCTGTCGAGGAGTTCCAGATGTTCTACTCGGGGCTTGGCCTCTCTGAAGAGGTTTGTTGCTCAGCACCTTGGTTGCAAATATTTGCTAATCCAAATCATATGGGGGCCCACTCCCATTCAAATCATCCAAACATTCAAGGAATGTCAAAACTTGACAATTTTGCTATATTTTATACCACAACCAAAATAATTTGTATTTCTACATAAAAAATCAGAAATTTACGTAGTTAGGGTAAGATCTGTCCACTCATTTTGAGCCATCATCCGTGCCCACTGCCCAGAAAAGACCGGCGGAGTCCAGGGAAAAGTCCTCAAAAGAAGGGGCCAGGTGGTAAGACGAACCAGAGGCCTCAGAAGGAACAAAAGGCTCGACTGCCTCCGCGTTCGAATCCAAAGAAGCAATCCCCCAAAGCCAGCCAAGTCATATCCTGAGCTAAACCCTAAACCCTTTAATGCTTCAGGACCATAATGAAGGAGAAAGGAGGACTAGAAGGGGAGTGAACGATGCCCAATGGGGAAGGACGAGCAGGTTTGGGTGGAGTCAAAGTTGAATTGACTTTGAGAAGAGGAGCATGATGGCAGCACTCCCCACACGACTCAGGGTCGAAGGTGTCACCAACCCAACAGGCAGCATAGCAAAGGTAGAACAAATGAACATCTCCACGTGGCACTGATGATGTACACCCTTCAAAGGTGCACATACCAAGAGTGGGCTCAGGGGAGAAGATCCATGGCCACTGAGCCTGCAGGGAAATTATCAGGGCTGAAAGTCAAAATCTGAATTGGACACCCAGGCACTGGAATGCTACATTGGTACTCGTAAATTAACCCAGTTAATTTACCTAACACAGCTGGGAAAATTAACCTAACACAGTTAAATTAGCCTAACACAGCTGGGAAAACCTACCTAAGCACTCTGAAGTGCAGCTCACATAAAACCCAGTGCACCTCACCAGCCAAGATGCTCCAACTGGGAGAGAGAGATGGAAGCCAAAAACCCTAGACTTGCCCCAAGGCACAGGCCACTACAAGTGAGGTGGACCTTTAAAGGAAAGTCGCCCAAACACTCCAGGGAAGCACTAGATCCCTAAATACATACACCTCCAAATGCAATAAACTCCTGGCCCATGCACACAAACATAGAAGGAACAGCCACCAAGGCAAAAGAGCACTCAAACATAAGATGAGAATTGACAGTGGAATGGCCTGTCCCCTAAAAATACAAAAAAAAAAAAAAAAACAAGCGTGGGTGGGGTGAACAAACGGGCACTAGCTTTATAAAATTTTTGATAGTTTGTTTACATAGTTTTTGGTGTTCTAAAGCCATTTTAGAGGCTGCAGGTCTTGGAGGCAGCCAGCTGTGCTTTGTTTGACCCGATGACTTTCTGGGTGCCTTCGTCAGTGGTGGCATAAATAGCCAAAGATATAAATGCCACAGCTCCCTGTGCCTCTATGAGGGGGACCAGATTCTGGTACTGTGTCCCCGGTAGGGATGATGACATGATAGAGGGTTTACAAGTGGATCAATGGGCATAACAAAGGGGATATTAATAGGGGTATTAAAAATATCAACACAAGACAGAACATGAAACAATGGGTATTAATTGGATAAGTTTAGATTCAGGAAAGACTTGGGTAAATACTGGTTTAGTAACAGGGTTGTTGATTTGTTGAACCAATTACTGCGTAATGTGGTGGAGGTGGGGGTTCCTTGGTTATTTCAAATTTAGGTTGGACATGTATATGAGTGGGATTGGGTGGTTATAAATAGGAGCCGACTTGAATGGGCCAATAAGCCCTTTGCAGTTACCTTTATTCTCATGTAGGCCAGAGAACTTCATGACTGATGGCACCTACATTGGAGATGATAGTTTCAGGGAGCCAAAAGGGGCTCATAAAAAAAAAAAAGTATTATAGCTGAAAAATACACTATACACAATGTTTTTAACTATTATTTGCCATATTAGATATTATAATTTTTTATTTCATGTTTGAATACATTATTTTAAGATAATACATTATGATAAGGCCCACAACAAAACAGCAAAGTATTGTAACCATAAGTATTAATGTAACAGAACTTTCAGGTATAATTGTCTTTATCTGCACAAAAAATTTATTCTAATTTTAACTTACCTGTAGGATGCTGCAGTCTCCTTTGCAGCCATCGACAAGAATGGCGATGGAAAATTAAGTATGAAAGAATTCATCAAGTTGGGGCGAGAGTTTTTCCTCAGTGAGGACGACACTCGACCCAGCAAGCTATTCTGGGGACCTCTATCTGACTGAACCCTACCCAGGAGTTGCACGAGTTCCCAAGACATGCGCACTCAACATATGAAAATGAACCATCAAAGCTTAATGGCCCTGCAAGAGGGGCTCAGAAGAGCGCATGATCATGCGCTCAACAGCCGATTCATCTTGGGAGGGAGAATTTAATGATGCTTACTTAGCCATGGAAAATGTATAAAAATTTATCACCATTATCATGATGATACCATTAAAGTTGAGAGATGGCTATCATGAAATGGTTTTTAGGTCAGCTTATCGTGGATTTTTGTGATAATCCATTAGAGGAAAATACTGATAACTAAAATACTATAGTACAGTATAAGTAAATCATGGAATAAGCATTACATTTTAATATATAGTAATACTCTCAATACTTGTCTACTTGTCTTGGATCATATCACCCCGAAATTACTTCTTGCACAAAATACATGTGTGATCTGGATCATTCTGCAGCTCTCACTTCCAGCAATGTATGGAATTTAAGGAAATATTTTACCATGTAGCAAAGAAAATTTTTCTCCTAGGGTAGTGAAGACAATGTACAATACCAAATTAGTGATAACTATATTTTTTAGAGAGCTACTGAACAATATTTCTACCGAGCTACTGGATGATGTTCCTACTGAGCCAGCGAACAATACTCCATAAAATAATATGGACACTGAAAATAGCATAGCTTGGAGAATGTTTGATTACTAATGAAATGTCTGTAACATGTAGACCTCGACACAAATGTCTCATACAGTATATTATAACTATTACACACATGGTTGTCTGATTATCAGGTTCATGATCATTGTCTCGGTTGTATCATTAACATGTCTTCAAATTAAGGCTAGTTTATCTACTTATTATATTGTAAACTCAAGTGTTTACAAGGAGTATTAATAACTCAATGTTATAATTAGTCACATTATTAATGCTAATCTGTACAAATACAATTTTTCATGCTGTACATTATATACAGTATGCTTTTATATACAATGAAAAATAAATACGGTATTAAGAGAGTGATGTTAGATGATGTACAGTATTCAGAAACACATTTCAAAAAGTTTATTCTTTTTTTTTTTAATTTTACATTCGTCAATAGCCAAATACTTTAATACATATCAGTTTATTATAAAGTTGCATGTATGTTATTCAAATGTACTTTATTATTATATACTTTATGTATACGAGAAAATCAATAGGAGCCATGAGAATGATTTGAACCCGTTCATTTGGTACTCCCAAGCAAATGCCCTAGGGGCATTTACTTGGGGCAAAATGGTCATGGGTTAGTGGTCTAGGGAGTTTCTGGTGGTCTAGGTCTAGCATATTTAAAACAGCCTGATGACCATTCAGGTTTTATCATTTTATATTGTATGTTCTGTAGCTTAAACCTGGACTAGATGACATAGTTGACCACATAACCCAAATGCACTTGGGCACGGGGCTGAATGAGTTGATAAAAACTCTATGGTTTTGTGGGACAATGAATGGTACAGCACTGCTTCGCATCACACAAGTTAAGGTTCCAGTCCCAGCACAGGGTGTTTGGAATCTGTGTGTATGTGTGTAATTACCTAAGTGTAGTTCCAAAATGAGAGCTACGCATATGGTGCCCAGTATTCTTTGACAAATAACGCTTTGAAGCTACTGACAGTTTTGACCAGTGTCACGATTAGTCGCTACTTCATGTTTCTAATAACTGTGACAGTCAGGTGCCCTTTCCTCTGTCACAATATTTTATAAATTGCTGATGTTTATTAAATCGGGCTTTGCATACTAAGCGGCGTAATGCATTCTGGCTATTAGATAATTATATATATATATATATATATATATATATATATATATATATATATAAAAAATAGACACACACACACACAATTTTTTCAGTGTCAGAGTAGTAGACAAATGGAATGCATTAGGAAGTGATGTGGTGGAGGCTGACTCCATACATAGCTTCAAGTGTAGATATGATAAGAGCCCAGTAGGCTCAGGAACCTGTGCATTAGTTGAGAGGCGGGACCAAAGAGCCAGAGCTCAATTAGGTAAGTACACACACAGTACAGAGCACCACTTGGTTTCCGAACCCCTTGGGGACGAGACCCGTCGGTTAACATGTAAGTTCGTATACGAGAAATAGAGGGGAAAAAATAAACTAGAAATGTAAAAAGAAATTTTTCCGAAAAATTTATGAAAAAAACTCTAGGGGAAAAAATCGTCAGGTTCATGGCGTAAATGCGACCGTGTTTTGTTTGTACTCATCAATAAGTGAAGTCCTGATCCGCTTTATAAAAGTCCTTAATTGTTCCTAACTGATTATTAAGACGTCTGGCAAACATCCTCTGGATGTTTCCTGCCAGCCTGCAGGCACATCCTGCCTAAAATATACGATGATGTACTGTACATTTAAGAAACAAATCTGGGTCACAGGTCTGTGGAGTGTGGTTAGGCTTACGGAGTCAGCCGGTCCCTCCCCCACCACCAACACACCTCCCCATCTCCCCCCACCACCGACACACCTCCCCCTCTCCCCCCACCACCGACACACCACCCCCACCCCAAACCCATACACACACACACACACTCTCAAAGGTCACGTGGTTCACAGTTCACTTCAACACCCATATATCGCTTCCTGCCTGCCTGCCTCCTCCCCAGCCTGCCAGCCTGCTTCCTTCCCAGCCTGCCTCCTTCCCAGCCTGCCTCCTTCCCAGCCTGCCTGTCTGCCTCCTTCCCAGCCTGCCTCCTTCCCAGCCTGCCAGCCTGCTTCCTTCTCAGCCTGCTTCCTTCCCAGCCTGCCTCCTTCCCAGCCTGCCAGCCTGCCTCCTTCCCAGCCTGCCAGCCTGCTTCCTTCCCAGCCTGCCTGCCTGCCTCCTTCCCAGCCTGCCAGCCTGCTTCCTTCTCAGCCCGCCTCCTTCCCAGCCTGCCAGCCTGCCTCCTTCCCAGCCTGCCAGCCTGCCTCCTTCCCAGCCTGCCAGCCTGCCTCCCTCCCAGCCTGCCAGCCTGCCTCCTTCCCAGCCTGCCAGCCTGCCTCCCTCCCAGCCTGCCAGCCTGCCTCCTTCCCAGCCTGCCAGCCTGCCTCCTTCCCAGCCTGCCAGCCTGCCTCCTTCCCAGCCTGCCAGCCTGCCTCCTTCCCAGCCTGCCAGCCTGCCTCCTTCCCAGCCTGCCAGCCTGCTTCCTTCCCAGCCTGCCTGCCTGCCTCCTTCCCAGCCTGCCAGCCTGCTTCCTTCTCAGCCTGCCTCCTTCCCAGCCTGCCAGCCTGCCTCCTTCCCAGCCTGCCAGCCTGCCTCCTTCCCAGCCTGCCAGCCAGCCAGCCTGCCAGCCTGCCTGCCTGCCAGCCTGCTTCCTTTCCAGCCAGCCTGCCTCCCCCCCTGCCATCATGCTAACGGGTAGTGTGTGTTAGGCTTATCTTCGGGAATGAGCCGGTCTCACCCCCCACCACCAACAAACCACCCGCCCCCCCTACATCCCATCTCTCAAGGTCACGCGGTTCAACCGCGTGACTACCACTCACTCCCTGCCTGCAAGCTAGCCTGCCTGCCTTCCTGCCTGTCTGCCTGCCTGTGCCTGCCTGCCTGCCTGTGCCTGCCAGCCTGCCTTTCCCTCCCTAATTCTCACTACAGTACTTCCATCCCTTCCTGCCTACCTCCTAGCATCTCTCCCTACCTCCCCCTCCCTCTGAGCATCTCTCCCTACCTCCTAACATCTCTCCATACCTCCCCCTCCCTCCTAGCATCTCTCTCCCCCCCCCTCTCTCACTGATTCTCCCCCCCCCCCCCCTCATTCATACTGCCTCCCACCTCAGCTCCATCGTCCATCCACCCACCAGTCAGCCATCACTGACGCAATGCGTGCATTTGGAGCCAACATGGTGCACAGATGTTTCTTCATTGTGCAGATATGTAAAACAAAAGCACAGAATGAACATTCCAGCCTTATGGCAATTCAAAATAATAGGAATAATAGGCCGTGAATCTGTGAAGTCACAGTGGGCAAACTGGACCATCGCCCACCCACCACCACAAGCCGGCGTGACGCTTGGTGGACCCCTTCCTACCCGAACTTTGTTCGGGTAGCATGACTCCCCAACCCCAATCGGGAAACTGGAAGTTTCGGATAACTAAAGTTCGGAAACCAAGTGGTGCTCTGTATATATATACACGTGGGGGGGGGGGGGGGGGCGGCTGAGTGGACAGCACTTGGGAATTGCAATCCTAAGAACCGGAATCTGGGATCGATACCTGGCCATGGCAGAAACAAATTGGCAGTTCCTTTCACCCTGATACTCCCGTTTACCTAGCAGTAAATAGGTACCTGGGAGTTAGACAGCTGTTACCGGCTGCTTCCTTGGGGAGAAAGGGGGAGTCTAAGTTTGTGTGCGTGAGGAAAAAATTTGACTGACAGTTGAGAGGTGGGCCGAAAGAGCAGAGCTCAACCAACGCAAGCAAAACTAGGTGAATATATACATACACATACACACACATGAGTCACAATGCTTATTTAAAACTTCCAAGATACCATTTAGGATTGCAATATGAGAAGAATACAAAGATCTGCTAATATTAAAAAGAGCTGGAAATGTAAAAAAATATTTACAGTATATCAGTCTAGCAATATTAAAATATCAATTTCATGATCTTCAAAATTAAAACTACTTGAGCATGGAAAAAAAAGATTTTACAGACAATTCCTTTAGTTTATTGAACATATAAATTTACTATAGTATTAGAAAATAAAAAATAACCAAAAATATCTTCCAAAACTCGATAACGTTTAAAATGTGATCTATTAATTTACCAGTACGAATAAAAAACAAACATGTTCCGTTACCAATAAGAGCATCTGAATCATTAGAATAAATGACAAAACATGCGACACTTCAAATACAATCCCTCAATCCTAATGAGGCTGTGTTATTCCCACACCACTCATCATAACTGCAGGTCGTGCTTAACTTGTTTCACTCGCTCCAGTAGACTTGACAACTTCTCATCCCTGAAAATGTCAGTGTCTGTTTTAGGCTCAAGAAAAAAAGTACCAGGAGACAGTACTTGGAAATTATATTTCACATCTGATCAATATATGAAATTTGTACACAATGAATAATTTTGTCCAGAGTTCCAGGAGTTTATTATTTCAGCAATGTATTTAAAACAATTTACACAATATAAAATTTAATTTGTTCTCTAATCATTTTGTCCATGTGTGTGTGCGCGCGTGTGTATGTATAATTACATAAATGTAGTTACAAGATGAGAGCTACACTCGTGGTGTCCCGTCTTCCCAGCACACTGTCATATAACACTTTGAAATTACTGACTGTTTTGGCTTCCACCACCACCTCACCTAACTTGTCCAACTGTCTACCACTTTGTTTGCAAAAGTGAATTTTTTTATATTTCTTCGGCAGCTTTGTTTAGTTTAAATCTATGATCTCTTGTTCTTGAAGTTCCAGGTCTCAGGAATTCTACCTTAACAATTTTATCAATTCCTGTTACTATTTTGTACGTAGTGATCACATTGCACCTTTCTTCTATCTTCTAGTTTTGGCATATTTAATGGCTCTAACCTCTCCTTGTAGCTCTTGTCCTTCGTTCTGGGAGCCACTTAGTAGCATGTCATTGCACCTTTTCCAGTTTGTTGATGTGCCTCTTAAGATATGGGTACCATACAAAAGCTGCATATTCTAGCTTTGGCCTAACAAAAGTTGTGAACAATTTCTTTAGTATTTCGCCATCCATGTATCTAAAAGCAATTCTGAAGTTAGAAAGCGTAGCATAAGTTCCTCACATAATGTTCTTTATGTGGTCCTTAAGTGATAGTTTTCTATCTAGAACCACCCCTAGATCTCTTTCTTTATCAGAAGTCTTTAAAGATTTTCCACATAATTTATAGGTTGTGTGGGGTCTATGTTCTCCTATTCCACATTCCATAACATGGCATTTATGCACATTAAGTGTGCGGGTTTGTGGGCACACGAATATGCCTAGGTTATGTGAATTGACCTGCTGGGTTTGTTAAGTTTGGTTAGGGGGTATTGTACACTGGTATAAATATTGGACATTATACTAAAGTGAACAATATTGAATACCTGCAAGTGAAATATGTTATGATCTAATTAATGTCTCCAACTCTCACTGTGAAGTTAAATGCTTTATCACATGTGGTATGTTATACCCGGCATCATACTTGTATGTATTAAAATGAGGATGAACTGTTCATTTAGTTTGTAAAATTGTATAACTTGCTTGTTACATGCAAATCAAAAGTAAACGCCCTACAATATTTAGTATCAATGCCCAAATTATGAAAAAATGGTTCACACATTGTTCTATGCAACGGCACAAAAACTTATTACAAAATTCATATATTGACTTACTCATTGGTCAAGGCCTGTTTGAGGACCTTGAGCTGCTGTTCCGACACACATGCCACCCGGTGGTTTTTTTCAGCTTCTGTATTCAGAATTTTTTCCATCTGTGGAAGAAGCAATCATTTGCAATGAAAGTATTAAGGTATGTGACATGCAAATCAAACACATCCAGACTTCCGACTCTGATAATGGAGTTATAAAACCAGCATTAAATATAATGAAACACCAGTTTCTAGGCGAGCCCCAGAGGCTTCCTGAAGATATCATGCAATGAAGAATGTATGATAGCGTCAGGGTGCCAATGGGGCTCCTCACAGAAAACCAGCAATTAAAAGCAAGGAGGAAAACACCACAAAGCTCTTACATGACTGAAGGACTCCAAATGAACATATTATATAGCTAAACTATAAGGATATTCTTAAAAGATATTTACTGACCCAGATGGAGGTGACAGGGCTAAAACGAAACCACTGAGAAGATACAATTGAGACGTTATTTAGTATGAGGGAGTTTTGGCTCACAGCCCAAGCATGTCGTTCAGTACTATCTATACAAGTATGGTATTGATATTTGTATTATGGAATTCATTTCATTCTCAATCTGGAGCATACTTATGGCATGCGACCAGAATATATTTGACAGAGATGAGCACCTCTCACATATTTCAAACTATATGGGAGGCACTCCTTCCATTTATTGTAATTGCCCAAGTGTAGTAACAGGATGAGTTATGCTTGTGGTGTCCTGTCTTCCCAGTACTCTGTCATATAATGCTTTAAAACTTTTGTCAGTTTTGGCTTCCACCACCTTCTCACTTAACTTTTTCCAACTGTCTACTATTCTGTTTGCAAAAGTTAACTTTATGTTTTTTCAGCAGCTTTGTTTCCTTAGTTTGAACCCATGTCCTCTTGTTCTTGAAGTAGCAGTTTTAAAAAATTCTTCTTTGTCAATTTTATAGATTCCTGTAACTATTTTGTATGTAGTGATCATATTACCTACTTTTCTTTTATATTCTAACTGGTATATTTAATGCCTCTAACCTCTCTTTATAGCTCTTATTTTTTAGTACTGGAAGCCACCTAGTTGTCTTTGCACCGTTCGAAGTTTGCTGATGTGCTTCTTAAAATATGAGCATCATACAACTGCTGCATATTTTAACTCTGGGCTCACAAAGGTCGTGAATAATTTATCTAATATTTTGCCATTCATGTATTTAAAAGCAAGTCTAAGGTCAGAAAAGTGGCATACACTACTCACACAATGTTCTTTATGTGATCCCCAGGTAACAATATTATTTTTTATCCAGAACCGTCTTTAGATCTCTCTCTTTATGAGAATTCTTTAAAGTAAAGTTTTAACACATACTGTACTGTAATTTGAAGGATGTGTGTGTGGCCTATTTTGTCCTATTCTACACTCCACAATGTGGCATTTATTCATATTAAATTCCTTCTGCCAAGTGTTGCTCCATAAACTTATTTTGTCCAGGTCATTTTGAAGGACATGACAATCATCTAATTCTCTAATCTTCCCTAATAGCTTAGCATCATCAGCAAATGTTAATATAGTTCTGTATTTCTTTTGGTAGATCATTTATATAGACAATGTACATTACTGATGCAAGAGCTGAATTATTATGGCAGTGAGATATGGATACCAGAACTTAATATCTACATACTGTATGTGACATAAAATGCAGGCTACAGGGTGGGGTCAGCTTATACATCAAAGACACACCCATTTGCATAGAGCTGCTAACCACCGCAAATGATATGATGGAAGTTGCTGATAATCAAAATAGAAATTCTAAAGGTGGTTATTGTCCTGGTATATAAATCACCAGATGCAAATGCAGATGATGAGTCACAATAACGTGGCTGAAATAAGTTGACCAGACCACACATTAGAAAATGAAAGGACGATGATGTTTAGGTCCGTCCTGGACCTGGACCTAGAATTGAAAAAGTGGTGAATACAATTATACCAGAGTGAATCACAGGAAGCGGCCTAAATAAAGTCAAACACAAATGACATTTTTGCCAATGTGTGACAGATTTGCTTATACAGCAAATAGTGGAAACAACTAGAAAATTTTACAATGATGACTTGATTAGGGACATAATGATGTCCCTAATCATTAGGGACGCAAGTCCTAGAGGCTCCCCGAAGATATACCGGGCTGATATGTATGTATTAGACCGTGGCATCAGTCAGTTGGATTGGAGTTCTAGTATACCGGGGACCACGAGCCAGAACCTGGCCCCCTCAGAGAGGTACAAGGAGCAATTGCCTATAAAAACCCCCATGTGGTTGGAGGCATTCTATGTCTGTCATCTACAGTGTTAGGCACCTAGAAAGATAGGCGTCC
Organism: Procambarus clarkii; assembly: GCF_040958095.1. Classification (NCBI taxonomy): domain Eukaryota; kingdom Metazoa; phylum Arthropoda; class Malacostraca; order Decapoda; family Cambaridae; genus Procambarus; species Procambarus clarkii. The sequence continues at coordinate 269,032 of NC_091188.1, read as the reverse complement.
CAAAACAAACCCCACCTGGTTAAAAATTGCTACCAAAATTCGAACGATCAAGCAGAACTCCCCAATCTAAACAAGCATGACGTCACAACAGCTTGTGATTGACAGCCGCCACGCCGCTGTCTGCACAGCTCCCCCCTCCCCGGGAGAGGGAAAGGGGGAACCCCTAACTCTCGTGCCGGCCATCTAACCCAAGTTCAGAGGCTTAATATAAAAAAACAGCTCCTCCACATCCTCCTCAAGCCAGTCCGAAGACAGCTCCAGCAGGGAAAAAAGTGCAAGACCGAAGCCAAATGCCCATGAGCATTCGATAGATTTGTTCTTCAGCTATATTTTACTCTTGTTAGGCCCCAATTAGATTATGCAGTTCAGTTCTGGTCATCATACTATGGAATGGATATAAATTCACTAGAACGCGTCCAGCGTAGGATGGCGAAGTTAATCCTGCATTAATCTCCTACCCAAAGTCAAACCCACATTGAGCCCTCCTACCCCAAGGTCAAACAGGAGGAAGAACAACCCCAGCTGACCCCAAGGGAGGGCAATCACCGAGCAGCAAAAGAACCACACGGAGGTAGTTTTCCGAACGGCCTATGGAAGATAACCCTAAACAGCAAGGGTAGTACTTATAGGGCACCTAGGGAAGGTGGTCCTAGGTGCATGCAGCCTCAATACTCGTGGCTCGCTCACCACCACACAGAGCAACACCGCTACGGATAGCACTGCTCAAAAGGATGGAGCCAGAGTCGATCGACTGCCATCAAACACAACAGCCACTGAAATGGGGTCGGGTAGCCGGCGCAGAAGGTCTAAGACCCCACCCCTTTCCCTCCTGGGAAGGGGGAGGATGCGCAGACAGCGGCACAGCAGCTGAGGCGACGTCTTGTTTGTTTACTCGTTTTCTGATTGGGGAGTTCTGTTTACTCATTTGGCTTTCGGTTAGCAATTTTTCACCAGCTGAAGTTTGTTTTAGGACTCTTACCTTTTTGGGTGCCTGACCTAGTATATGGCAGACAAACTGCTTCCAATTACATGAGGGTGTCTATAAGCTATTACTCCCCGTGCCTCTCTGAGGGGGCCAGGTACTGGCATTGGTCTCCTATAGGCTTAGAACTCCATCGATTGACTGTTGCCATGGTCAAATATATACAACAACCTTGTATAGCTCCGGGGAGCCTAAGGGGCTCGCCACAGAAAAAATAAGTTTCAATAAAAATGCATTCAAACAAATTACCTGACTTACGTTCTTTTTTTTTATGTCAAGTCTCACCTGACTATTTTGCCATTTGTCCTTTGCCTTAATTTGTGCTAACTGGTTCATTAACGTGGAGGTGTGGTTCTGCATGGACTCTAACTCCTGCATCATGTTCTTCTCTCCCGTGGATAGTACAGGTAATGCTCTCATCACTAGGCTCAATACCCTCTCTAATCTGAAAAATAAATGCAAAATGTGTACAATCTGAGTAGACATCCATTAAGAGATGGATACCTTGCTCTCTTCAAACCTTTAATGGCAATGTTGACAACAATGATTCAGTCATTCATCACCATTACTTTATTTCTCACTTATTGTGAGGGAAAGCATCAGGCCACTCAAAATGATGAATAATACAGTGAAAAGGGTATATTAGAAATGCAAAATATAACTGATATTCATTTTATTATTCACACTGCATGCAGTATACTATACAGGTACAATATAGCATATAATCAAGCCCAACCACATTCCAGCCATTAGCCACATCAGCAACCCACAACATTATAGCACCAGTTGTAATTCCTCTTGAATTATCATGTACTATACAAATACTGTACATCCCTTCCCCCCTTTACAAACAACTTCCATCCAATCTTGTCCTTAACACATCCCGTGCAAGGTTAACACTATCCTGGTTTGCTCGTAGTCACTCACTCATGTGCTCCCCGACACATGGATGAGAACCATGACTGGCGTCCCATCACATACAAATGTACTGTATTGGGAATTTGAAAAGTAACTAAGATACAGTATAAGAAATAAGCAAAGGTGAGTGAAAAATCAGGACTTATATAAAGTTGATATTTCAAAACAGAAGCATGTCAACAGCAAAGATGACTGCCACCACAGGGTGTAACACCATAAAGGTGTTTTGTATTTTATTTTACATACAATGAGTCAGTCATACAGGATATGGAAGGTGCCAGGTTGTCTGGCCTTAGCAATTAAAAAGTCACACCTCTAGAGTGTTAGTTGCACCAGGCAATTAATTAAACAGATTAATTACAACCAGGTGAACATGGACTAGTTTACAACCAGGTGAATAGTTAAGGAGTGGGGTGAAGTCTACCCTCCCTGTCCAAGGTTCAAAAGGATCAGTGCACAGTCTATCCTTGTCCACAGTTCAAACCTGGCTGTTCTCTGGGAAGTTATAATTTAAGTAAGTAGTTCCTGTTTGATGTGTCCCAATACAGTGCATCACTATTCCTTCCTAAACCTTTAATATCTTTTACCCCTCATTAGAAAACACAGAAAACAAGCAACAAAAATCATAAACATTAACAGCCACAGCACGGAACTAGAATGACAATGCCTTCTCTCAGAGACAGCAAATATCAAACAACATCCACTGCCATCAACACCTTCATCTTAAGCATACCTATCAATAATATTACATTAGAGGGATTTATTCAAAACTATGTGGTAATTGTAACAGCCCAAGATGGCGAGATATCCAGGAACTTGGATTCAAACTTTATGCAAGTATGCCCTGTGTAAATAACACCAATGATGAATGTACCACAAACAGGAACTATGAACTTCAAGAATGCTGTTAGGTGCTGCTAACTGCACAAGTGGCATCTAACTGCCTGGTTGACCAGACCAACTTGAAGACCTGGTCAGAGACCAGGTAGCTGGGATATTGATCCTCTGAACCACATACTGATCCTCAAGGTAGCCTACAGATATGCTAAACTTATTGAGAAAAGCAACACTAGAAGGCAGGGCATGAACTCTAAAGCCATCATGCACTACACCACCAATGAGCACAAGTAAAATTTTACAGTACTACCCCATTGGTTAAACATTTACAAAACTTAATTGTGACCTGGTAATCCCATGCCCACTGGACCTCATCCATTTGACATATTTTCCCTCTAAAACTTCTTGCCCTGTGTATTTGTTAGATACAAGAAAGACCTTACAGCCAAAATGTCATCTACGAGTAAAGTCTGCTATTAACTAGATGTTTATACTCTGAATATACGGTTAAGGAAAGTGTCAATTTACTGCTTAAAACATTCATTTTAATTTACAAAACACTTAAATGGCTTCATGGACATTATTATTCACTTGAGTGAGACTTCACATAATGTAATCTATTCTAGCTAAAATGTAAACACAGTAAAATATTCAAGGTGGAGGTATTACAATAAAGGATGTTGACCATACTGTACCTCTCAACTAATTGTTTCTTCTTATCACTGGCTTCTTCATACTTTTCTGCCAATTCATGGGCTTTCTCTGTTAACGATTTCTTTCTCACTTGCAAGTCATCTACTTCAGCTTGTAATCTTTGCTTCTGTTCGTTAAGTATGTCTGACCTACAAAATATGAGTGTTTCCGAGATTAAGAACATATGGTACATGGGTAACAAAAGACAACAAGCATATATGCACTGAACATAATTTACACCACACTGCTACTATTGCCACAAAAGCAATTATTATATACTGAACTTCTTAATTCACAGACGTCCAGATTATCTAGAACAATGGAAATTAGATCACTTCATTCCATCCAATGTTTCAGATTACCCAGACATTTATTTTCTAAAAATAATGAAACACACCCATCTTGGTAAATGCATTAGCTCTCTGGCTAATGAATAGGTTTCCACTGCTAAACCTAAGAATTGTGCCAGGCCTTTGATACCCTAACCTAACCTTCCTTGGCCTAATACATGATATCTGAGGCCTAATATAGTACATATGTGTGCTATACTAGGCCTAGGAATATTTAAGTTTGTTTTAGCTTCATTTTTTTGGACTTGTAAAGTGAATAGAACCAAATTCTACTAATCGATTAATACGTCAATCTTTGTACTATGGTGCAGTTACAAAAACTACTATCTAAACAGGAGGATGGGTTGAGTTCTAACTATTCAGCCATGCTGAATAAACTAGAAGTAGGGTTCCTACTTCTTGTGTGGTTTGAGGCATATGAATGCATGTATGTATTTATGTATGTGTATTCACCTAGTTGTGCTTGCGGGGGTTGAGTTCTGCTCTTTCGGCCCGCCTCTCAACTGTCAATCAACTGTTTCTACTACTACTATTTTTTTTTTCCACACCACACACACACACACCCCAGGAAGCAGCCCATGACAGTTGACTAACTCCCAGGACTCCTAATTCCTAACTGTTACCTATTTACTGCTAGGTAACAGGGGCATAGGGTGAAAGAAACTCTGCCCATCATTTCTTGCCGGCGCCCAGGATTGAACCCTGGATCACAGGATCACATGTCCAGCGTGCTGTCCGCTCGGCCACCGGCTTCCCCATATATGTATGTATATGTGTATATATGTATGTGTGTGTGTGTGTGTGTGTGTGTGCGCGTGCGTGCGTGCGTGCGTGCGTGCGTGCGTGCGTGCGTGCATTTTGCTCCTTGTTTGCAAATCATCTTGACACAGGACTTCAAATTTTGGCCTTGCATTTTTTTTTTGGCAGTTATGTGACTTAGTCTGCATATTTATATGTTATATTCATGTTTGCCTTTTTTTTTTTTGGCAGTTATGTGACTTAGTCTGCATATTTATATGTTATATTCATGTTTGCCTTTTTTTTTTTTTTTTACTTTGAGCATTGATATTGCTGTAGCTCTCAAAGTGCAATATATGGGCAGTTAATGTGAAGAAGAAGAAAGGAAAATTAAAATCCAGATAGAATTTTCTGGCAATAATGTAAAACCATAAATTGTGAATTATTAACCCTGTGATTTTATTACATTATGTATTTAAAATGCTAAATGAATTAAAAAAAAAAGAAGAGAATTCAAGCCAGCAATCAAATTAGCTTTGCTATTGGAATTTAGTTTTACAATCATATATCTACGCCAGAAACTACCTTCTCTGTATGTCTATTCTAGCAGCTCGCTGAGGTTGCATGTAGTTCTTCCTAAGAGTTGCTGTTATACGATTGAGAAGATTCAGGTACTCTCCAGGGGTTACTTTTGAGTTTGAACCAGAGACCAACAGCGGCTGAGACGACAAACGTTGCATAACACATCTAATGTGATCCTCAAAGTTCTCCGTGTGGACCTAATGGACAAATAACTTATTAGTACCTGTGTAGATCCTCTTGGCATTCAATCCAATCTGCTTATGAATTAATTAGTGCAGAAGCATTTCTTGATTTGTTACAAATTTATTAACACCAGTAATAATAGTAATGTTTATTAATTTCTATTAATAAAATTATCTGCAGAACAAGGAGTATTATTTGCATCTCCCAATCTCAAAATATTTGAAACTAAAAATATACAACAAATCTTGTACTGCCAACATAACAAAGAGAAAAATATTAGTAAAGAACATTCTGATAATTATATTTTCAGTGTATCAGCATACGTTACAGGTACTATACTACACTATAATTATATTTGTATTACTCTCAAACTAGTGGGATAATAATAATAGTTTTTATACAGTCCAAACATTATAATATATATCACTGGTTGAAGGGCAGCTTACTAGTGAGAAAAGTGTCCCCTTACTGTCAAGGACAACTCTTGACAACATAAAATAATTATTGTTGCTGGGTAACAAGAAGTCCATTATACTTATTGAGGTCTCCCTAGGTCAACTACTGACCTTCCCAAGGATGCAACCCACAACAGTTGCTTAACTCCCAGGTCTCTAATAACTGTTAGGTGAACAAAGCATCATGTAATGATCATAGCTCTCCTCTTCCCCTTTCCCCTTTCTCCTCTCCCTTCCCCTTCCCTCGTTTGCCTTTCCTTTCCTTGTTCCCCTTCCCTCTCTTGTTGACCATCTTCAGTCATAAACTCCTCGTTTGTAGACAAGGGACATTGTCCGACCATCTCAGGCCATATGTCCCTCTTCTTCCAATCCTCAATCCTACCCAATCCCCCCCCCCCCTCCAATCGTTCCCCTCTTCCCCTTGCCAATGCCATAACCATTGACAAATTCGAGGAGCAGTTCACTCAGGGCCAATAAACCGTAGTTCTCAAGTTTTGAGTGAGGTGGCTGGGGGCCATATAACGTCCAGCCGGCGTCCTGTTGTAGCGTGGAAACGATTCAGGATTCTACGGGATTAAAACATAACTGTCAGGGAGGCCTAGTGGGCGGAGTCCCCCAGGGTAGTGCCAGACGTCCCATTGGCTGGGCCCTCAGGCCTGGAGCAAGATTTTGGACTCATTGGCTTAGGCTTGGAAAGGCAGGGCTTAAATGGACTTAGGAAAACTTAGAGGGGGAGAAGCCTGTTCCACTGAACTTTTTTTTCCCTCCAATTCTCGTTTATGAACTTACATGATAACCAACGGGTCTCATCCCCCAAGGGGTTCGGAAACCAAGTGGTGCTCTGTATTTATATGCGGCACTGGAATCCCCTCCCCCCCCTCCCGTGCTCTCCATTTCATTGATATTATAGTTGCCCTTGGTTCCTCAATAAGTAAAGTAAAATTGCATAATTCATTCCCAAAACATTTTTATTACCAAGATTCATATGCCCTTGAATTTCCATGATTATTGAGTTATTCTTCCTGGGAGGTCAGTAATTTAGACACATTCAAATGGTCAGGAGGTGGTGGCAGTCGAGTATGCGTAAGACTTTTTTAGTCATAATTAAATTCATAACCTTTTCATTCATGCTTCTTTCCCCTATTTAATATTTCAGTTTAATAATTAGCTGTACATTTACATTTACACTGCCATATAGTAGTTCACTGGGGGTCATACTGAGCTGTGAGCAGTGTTGAGCTGGGGTGTTGAGTGGAGTAAAGGGAGAGAAGTACCGGGGTTATTACAATCAGGCAAAAAGAAATGTGCTCAACCATTTCTGCCCTGCCTGGGAATATATTATCACAAAAAGAAATAAAACTTTGTAACATTTAATATTAGAAAATATATTTAAATAAAAATATACTGTATAACAATTCCTGCATAATTATGTGAAAAAAATTAGTTAAAACACACACACACACACACACAATATATATGTATGTATGTATACATACACAGACAAGCAGAAGGCATGCATATAGTATTATCTGTATACAGTATATCTACAGTTGGTACTATACCTTTCTAAGTGGGGACACAGCAAGATCATAATCAGCATTTGGGAGTTGGACAACTTTAGGTACATAAGCTGCCTGTAGATTAATGTGAATGATCCTGCCAGAAGCCAGCAGAACATAGAGAGTATGGGAAGGATTAGCGACTAAGCCCACCACGGGCATCGGACCAGCTGCAGTGAGTGATCTTGTACAAAGTAAATGATCCACAATACACGGAGCTTCACTTACTGAAAAAGCTGCATCTGAAAAATTAATGTATAATTTATATAATAGACATGACATAGGCATGAACAAATCCACAAGGGCTGTGACGAGGATTCAAACCTGCGTCTGAGAGCATCCCAGACGTAAGACGTGTATAATGAAGTAAGGGCGAAGAGGTAGAACGTCCTATTGACATAGCTCGAGTGCATGGGGAGAACTGTGCAAAATCCTGGTTTGTGTCTCGGAGAGGCTGCAGGATCCAAGTAAATTCAGTAGAATTTCTGGTTGCAATTCTTATTACCATGTCGTAGCTCAATCGATTAAGGCAGCGTCTGGGATGCTCTCAGACGCAGATTCGAATCCTCGTCACGACCCTTGTGGATTTGTTCATTTGATGCATCACGCTATTATGATTTCTGTGTGTTATGACATAGGCATTGTTGTGTGAAGGAAGGTACAAACATGCTCATGATCAGAGGTAGGGATGCACTTGCAGGAAGAAGGAAAAGCACCAATATTAAACCAAATAGTCTCTAATGTAACCAAGTCCCTCCTTTTTCTATAAGGAGCCCCTCAGAAGCTACCCTGAAAACAGTCCTGGTAGAGCCATGTCTGAGACCCAGTCTTGCTTACCAGGAGAGGAGAAAGGACCAGGACCAGAACCTGGCTCTATGAAGTGAGGGAAGCTTGGGGATTGGAGGACTACCAAAAACTGAGAAAAAAACCACCAGAAAGCATGAACTCTACAAAACAAGCACCTGCTTTAAACAAACTAGGATCCGGAAGGTAACAGGGCAAATGACCATTGCCCCAATACAAACACAACAACCATGTTATACATGACTACTACTACACTACTAGGCACAAAAGTGGGACCATCTGAAGTTTTAGCCAGCCAACTCCCTCAATCACTGGCCTGGTCATGCATAGGATACTCGAACCTCTGCTTGGACCTGTCCCATTGTTTCATGCTAAGCTAAGTGATGTTGGTTACTTAATTCCACTGGAGGCCATTGCCCCTTGGTTTCTGGTTAAGCTTCATGATTATGTTTTTATCACCCACCCTGCATGCCCTAGTTTCCTATTTCATTTTTTACTTTATGGCAAGGTTCCCTTCCTTGGTGGCCAGCTTGGATTTTGCCTGCCCTACCACAGATACCTGCTCAGAGTTCAAATTCCTACCAGCTCTTAATAGTACTTGGTTTGAACCTCCTGGTTTACTCTCCTTTCCATGGGAACCTATCTTCCTCTCATTGGAGAGATTTCCTTTAGGCACTTCTTTGACTTTCCCTGCATTGGAGTTGTCTAACTCCATTAACGAGCTGTTAATTTTACCTATTTCTGCATTTGCTGCATTCCCCCTTCTTGTTTGTGAGGTGGGATGATCTACTTGTCTTCGTTACATACGGTGTTTATGTTCTTTCAGATTCTTACACCTACAACCACATTTGTTTTTCTTGGACAGTGTGCAATTATATTTTTTTGGCACATTTATTTCCTTACAATCTGTGACCTCTTGTTCCTGAAGATGCAGACTTCAAAAATTCCTGTCAATTTTGTTATTATTTTGTACATAGTGATCATATAGTCTCTTTCATCTATCTTCTAGCTTTGGCATATTTAACACCTCTAGCCTCTCCTCAGAGCTCTTGATTTTTCAGTTCCAGGAGCCACTTAGTAGCATGTCTTTGCACCATTTCCAATTTATTGATGTGCTATTTTAGATATGGGCACCATACAACTGCTGCATATTCCAGTTTTGGTCTCAAAACTAGTGAACAGTTTCTGTAATATTTCACTATCCATGTATTTATAAGCAATTCTAAAGATAATTATCAAAAGAAGGCACCAACCCGGGAAGGTTATGTTGCACCATCAAATGTGTGGAATAATTATAGGGCGCTAAATATCACTAAAGATGCCAATATGAGAACAGAAATGCATAAGGCAAACGATATCAAAAGTATCCGATTCACCAAGAATTCTATCGAGACACAAAGTGACTGCGGGGATGGTCAGAAAGCGATTCTAAAGTTGGAGAGCATAACATATGCTCCTCACACAATGTCCTTTATGTGGTCTTCTGGTGACAGTCTACTATCCAGAACCTTTGTCAAGAGTTCTTTAATGCCTTTCCACATAATTTATAGGTTGTGTGGGGGACTATTTCCTCCTTTTTGACATTCCATAACATGACACTTATTCAAACTGAATTCCATTTGCCAAGTGCTGCTCCACACACTTATTTTGTCCAGGTCATCTTCAAAGGCCTGGCAACTGTCCAAGTCTCTTATCTTCCCTATTAGCTTAGTATCAGCAAACATGTTCATATAGTTCTATATTCCTTCTGGTAAATCATTTATATAGACAATGGACATTACTAGTGCTAGAATTGAACCCTGTGATACTCCACTAGTAACATTTCTCCAGTCTGATACATTGCCTTTGATTATCACCCCTCATTTTTCTGTCAGAAAAGTGTTCATCCATGTTAGAAGTCTTCCTGTTACCCCTCTAGCATGTTTCAGTTTCCAGAACAACCTCTTGTGTGGGACTGTCAAAAGCCTTTTTTAGATCCAAACAGATGCAGTCAACCTAACCACTCTTTCCTGTAAAATCTATCATAAAAACTAAGCAGATTTGTTACACAAAATCTTCCTGTTCAAAAATCACAGACTGTTATTGTATCACGTTTTCCTAGGTATTCTAACCAAATAGTTTTAATTATTTTTTCCAGTGTTTTGACCACCACACTTGTCAACAATACAGGTCTGTAATTTAGAGGTTCTTCTCTGCTACTATTTTTGTAGATTGGAACTAAGTTTGCCTTTATACCAGCATATACATTTGCTAATATGTACATAAATGTGAAAAATGAATTTAAGTGGAATGCTCAGCTCAGGTACACATTCTCTCAGAACCCAAGGTGAAACGCCATCTGGGCTAACAGCTTTATTTCTTCCTAGCTTCTTGAGTAACTTTTCTACTTCGTCTCAAGACATCTCTATGTAATCATTAGATTTCCCTTGAAATCCGCATTGGGTCTAGTTCTCTGAAACCCTCATTGTGCACACACATTTTGGAACTGTTCATTTAGTGTTTTGCACATTTACTTTTCATTTTCTGTGAATCTTTTTCCCATTTTCAATCTCTAGATCTTATCCTTAACATGCAGTTGCTTAAAAAAAAAAAAAGATAGAAAACACCTTGTTCTGTTTTACATTTGTCCATTATCCTTGTCTTAATGTTTCTTTCTGGCTCTCTTCTTACTACCATGTAGTTGTTTCGTATTTGTTTGCATTGTTAAGTTTGAGGGTTAGGCCTCTTCCAACACTGATGCTACTTTTTGTTTTTTCTCTAGCTCTCTCATTTTTCATTGACCAATCCTGTTTTCCAGCTCTGTATTTGTGTCAGCACTTCAGTGCTGATCAAGCAGGGGGTGTAGCCAACCACAGAGAAATAGCAAAATTAGTTAAATACAGTCGATTGGAAGGTCAATGCTGTACACTTTTGTTCCCATAGCATCTGAGATGCTCGACCCCTGGGGTAGGAGTGCCTTGGGATTTCTCAAAGAATTCCAGGCTCGTTGACATCACCAGAGACCCAAGGGCTACCAGTTACTTGTTTCAGCGCATCAGTGTGGCGATCCAGAGGGAAAATGCCTGCTGCGTCCTCGGTTCCTGTCCGGAAGCAGAGGAGATCCAAGAAATCCATCACCTTTAGGCATTCATTGTATTAACCAATATACATCTTGTAACCTTTAAACATCTAATAAAACACAATATATACATGTATATATCTGTACAAGTACTGTATATACATACTGTACATATATATTTATTTATTTTAAATTTATATATTGCATTTTAACTGTACTGTACTGTGCAACACACCTTAAGGCGCTCTGAGGGTTGTGTTTTTTTTTAATTTGGCCATATTTTAAGGTTTTTAATGTTTTCATCGTTCTTTGTGGTTTTAAATGAAAATTATTGAGTTTGGAAACATTGACATTAACATTAGCTGAACATTTATAAAAAAAAATAAAAAATGTCCTTAACAACTGCACCATGAAATTTTTGCCAAAAACAGGTGCGCAGTTCAGGGGTTCAATAAAATTTTTATAAAATTTAAGCCATGTTAATAAAATATAAACAAAACTGATGTAATGAAAATCAAAATATTTTTGCTAACCATCAGGCAAGTCAGTGTACTGAAGGAGATGCTCAATCAACGGAACAGTAATGCCATGGACACCTGCGTCGTGACTCACCCAGTACCTGTCAAAAAGAAGGTCATTATTTTGGCAAATAAATGCTCATTAATTTGCAAAAACTAATGAATTTTGTCTCTTTCTATTTTGTCCTTACCTTGTTCATTGTACATCTGGTCCTGGATAATCATGAGGGCTGCATTCTTGTATACCCAAATAAATATCCGGCATTTATTATTTAATTAAAGTTTGCCACATTAACATTTTTATATATTGGCACAATATTTACAATTTTCTATTGTCATCTACATCTCCTTCCTGAAGCGAGACTTTGAAGATAATTCATAATTTGACATTTCTCTATGCCTTCAAAATCTTGGGCCATATAGTATCCCATCAAAACCTCGGGTAATAAGGTATCTCATCTAGTCCGGGTGCTTTGCGAGCCAAATACAGAGGCAATTAATGATTCCATGCCAAGGCATATGGATCCTACAGATGCCCAAACATCTTGGATATTCATCGAAAGGTAACCCTGTCCACCTCTGAGTCTGCAGAAATAGGACAGAAGTGAGAGAGGTGCAATTATCTTCAGAGTCCACAATCACAGAGGAAAGGGACAAGTGGACCAACCACTTTTTAAAATTTCAACAGTGAATCACCTAAAGGCAATCCAAAGGCAGCCAGTAATCCAAGCCTTACTGGAAAAGAATGCTACTGAGTACTGATGCACCATTCAGACTGCCATGTGTGCCTGACTTCTTAATGCATGTCAGGGCATTAGGTTGGTTATCTTGAGATGATTTCGGGGCTTTTAGTGTCCCCGCGGCCCGGTCTTCGACCAGGCCTCCACCCCCAGGAAGCAGCCCGTGACAGCTGACTAACACCCAGGTACCTATTTTACTGCTAGGTAACAGGGGCATAGGGTGAAAGAAACTCTGCCCATTGTTTCTCATCGGCACCCGGGATCGAACCCGGGACCACAGGATCACAAGTCCAGTGTGCTGTCCGCTCGGCCGACCAGTTGGGATTGCCAGCTCCAATAAAGAGGGTGTGGTGGCTGGTGTTCCAACTAGGTGGCACTGAGTAGTTTGGGTAGTAATAGTTTAGTGATAATTGGTGTTGCTTCATTTTGCTAAATATCGTTTGGGTGTGTGGGGATATGTTCTTTGCTTCATGTGATTTGGTTAATTGGTGGATGCATTGAGATAAACACACTACTGTCTTTTTGCCCAATTATGTCAAGTGCCTGAAGCCTGGCATCTGAACGATATCCCAGAGTGAAACCTGACTTTTCACGAGACATTTATAACTGATCAGCATCTGAGCAAAGTAATACCACTACACTAATTATCTAGAACAGTATCTCAGTCTTTTCATTACCTATGTATTATGAGTATGTCAATTGTAAAATACTATCAAATATTCATTAATTTGTAAATCTTTATACATTTTTTATTTCTAAAATTAAAGAAGTGGGTATGTGATTTAGCAACAACAAAAAATTCCCCAATGTATAGCATCCCTGCCAAATCTTGTGAATAAAACATGGCAACATCAGTTTGTATATATAATGTAGAAGAATAACCATCGCCTCTATTCCCCTCTTCTTCAACGATAAAATTATTGCTTCATATACAAAGTGTCAATCTCATTCATTATACCACATCAATCCGTATCACAAATGCATTCAATAGCAAAATTCTAAATTAAAGACAACTTTTCTTAAACAATAAAAATATGCTACTGTATAGACAAATGTTTTAGAGGTAAGAAAGCTTCTGAAATACAAAATGAAATCTGAATGTACCGAGTGGGTGTGGTAGGGTCTGGATGGAGAGAGAGGAGCGAAGTGAAATGTTCATCATCTTGGAGAAGAGATAACTGCAGCTCTATAGTCTCGTACACGTGTAGTTTGACTGTCGTTGGAGTAAACTTGGCTCCAAACTTGTTGATACTGTCTTCAGGCTGTGAATTATAGCATATGAATAAAATATAAATACCTGTATATACAATTAAATATAGTCAAAACTATGGTAAACACTACCTACATTACTTCAAAATTTGATAAACATTTTGCCAAATACATTCCTTTCTTTTGAACTACTATTCTGCTCATGGGAAGATCAATTAATGTGTTTTTCCAGATATATCTCTTTACTTACAGGTAATTCCCCTTCATTGTTTATGTCACTGTCAATGACAATGCAGTGGTGAAGCTGCCCAGCCGTGGTAGCAATAACAAGCACCGGAGGTGAGGATTGCAGTACGAGAAGACTACACGAGTCCAGCCCATAGTTGCTGTCACATGATGGAGTCATACTCAGGGGGCCATACAGTCTATGCATGGGTGGTCTAGAAAAAAAAATATATGTATTTGTATGTATGTGTGTGTGAGATTACCTAAGTGAAGTTACAGGAAGAGAGCTATGCTCGTGGTGTGATATAACAAAGAATGCTGGCATTCTTTATTATATCACACTAACACTATTGATGGTTCCTCCATCACCACCTCACTTAACCTGTTCCAACCGTCTACCACTCTTATTTGGATCCGAACTGATCCAGCCAGCAGTCCTAGGGCATTCTGGGACTTTTTTCCAAGATAGCTGCCTCTCACCGGAGGTACCAGGAGTCCTTTTATACCCAACCAACCGTGCTCGCATTTTGAATGGGTACGAAATCTTAAATTGGTGTTTTCTCGGCCTGAGTAGTTTTTGGTGAACAAGTTTTCTCGGCCAGCACAGTCCAGTGGTTAAGGGGGATTCTTAACTTTCTCATGTTTTCCTTTTCTCCTAAAATCACAGACATTTTCCTTTGAAATGAGGCCTTCTCCTAAACCTATTATATTTTCAATGATTTTCATCACTTCTGCTGCTCTGTCCACCCTAGATATTTATTTTTATAAACACCCAAAGATTATGAACTTACTTCTATCTGCAGTGCTTTGTACTAATTTACTGTTGATAACCAGTTCTTTCGTAATTGCTTGCCTAATTTCTGCTTCTTAGTTGTCATTTCTGGTTTTGACTTCCAAAAGTAAATTTAAGTGAATAATAAAATAAAGTATTTTTTCTACAGAAATTCTACCAATACATGTACTACAAAAATAAACAAATTACAATCAATACTTTAGTACTTATCTATATATAATAGTACCTGTATTATAAAAAGTCATTTATGTAGCAGTGCTCAAAGTACAATTTTTTTTTTATTAAAAACACAAGTTATGTAGAATTCAAGTTAATACAATGAGGCATTCTTGAGTTAATGAAAGGAAACCCATTAGAAGAAACAGAATAAAACAGAACAACAAAACCATGCGGTATCCCTGTGACACCCAATTATGGGAGTGTACCTGTTTGAGCCGAGGATTGTAATTGTGAAGTAGACTTCTCCGTTGCCATACAGTATAAACACTGGCCACTGCAGGCCTAAATATGTTTGCCTCTTCACATTCTCTGGGTCAATCTGAAAGGTACAATTAGTTTAAATACCAATAATAACAACATTAAAATCTCTAAATTTCAGAACTCTGAGGAGGAGGCTCCCCATCATCTGGGTCAGAACACCTGCATTGATCCTACAAGGATCTCTGGAAAAGTTCTTTGAGGAAACATTGTAAAGTATTTTAATCTGCATACCTATTCCTATGCACATAGATCTTTCCTTAGTAAACAGCTGAAAGTGATGGAGAGTATAAAGTAGAATTAGAATCATCATTGGTACTGATACTAATATTTTGGATGATATTGTCTTATTAACCGATACTTAATATGTGTCATCAGGTGTTAGAATTGAACCTGCCCATGTATAAAAAAAATACTATTGAAGTATTGGATGAAATTTTAGACACAGATAATGTACTACACAAATAAGCCAATAATAATAATAATAAAAATAATGCACCTCAATTACTGGCTAGGAAAACTAATTAGATTGAACAAGCTTTAGTTAAAGGAAAATACTCTCAAATATGGTAAACCATAGACTGGTATCAGAGTACTGTACTGTATATGCTAATTTTAATGTCATAATACATTTTCTTTTTAAGTAACCCTTAGATCAAATAGATGTATGAAATTTTATATGATTTAGGTAAATGAACCTAATCATAGCCATGTCAATTCATTCCATAATTGTGCTATCATGCCAAGGATGACATTATTTTTCACATACCATATAGTGTGAATTTGATGATCAAACCATATATCAGAAAATGAACAAACAACGTTGTTTTTCATCACAAGACTTGACAAGGAAGAAAATGCAGAACAGAACCAGTGAAAAGTAGAAGCGCCATAGGCACACACACAACACTGTCTGAACATCAGGGGTCAACAGCTGTTCAATACCCTCCCAGCAAAGCATTAGAAATATTGCTAGAACAAAGGTGGATATCTTAAAGAAACATCTATACAAGTTCTAGCAAGAAGTACTGAACCAACGAGGTTGTAGTGGATATGTGGACTGCTCCAAACAACAGCCTGTTGGACCAAGTTATCACAAGTTGAGCCTTGCCCGAGGTCAGGCTCTGGGAGTAGAACAACTCCCAAAACCCTTTCCGGGTATGTTCCAGGATTCGACGTGGCTATTACAATCCAGTTATCTAACCGAGTGAATAAACTGAATCGTAACGTATTTATATTTATTATAGATTTACACAGAGATCACACTAACGTGATGCAGCAAATGAACTAATCCACAAGGGCCGTGACGAGGATTCGAAACTGTGTCCGGGAGCATCCCAGACACTGCCTTAATCGACTGAGCTATGACAGGGTTAACCTGTCACAGCTCAGTCGATTAAGGCAGTGTCTGGGATGCTCCCGGATGCAGGTTCGAATCCTCGTCACGGCCCTTGTGGATTTGTTTATATTAAGATGATAATTTATTACCCATATAAGATGTAATAAAGATGCTAGGTTCATGTCTTGTATTGTTGTCTTATTATATATGAAGGAGGAGAGTATTATTGATGTACAGTACTGTATTCTGGTATGTAGGCTTGTATTCGTACTTTTGTATGGGTGCCCTCTTGCGTGAGGGCACGCAAGAGCGTCGGGTTTTGAAGTCGAGTGAAATTCTGAGTCTGGTGGGCAAGGCCTGAGGCGGGAGACAGGATGTTGTGGTCAGGGAGTACCAACATTGTCGTGTGTGGGGAGAATGCATGAGAGTTTCTTGAGGTTTCCTTGGCCCAAAGTCAGTTATAGATCTCTGGAGCCATACAGTCAAGTATGTGTGCGTGAATGCTGTGAAGTCCACGTATGTTTTTACTTCCTATGAATGTTTAGTTATAGTGGAAATTTCCATACTTGAGGGGAACCGTGAGTCACTCACAAACATGGCGGACATGCGGCCTGCTGCCATTTCACTTCATGTTTATTTACAGTATACAGTACCTGTTATTTTCAGTTAGGTCAGTTTCCCCATGGTATTCCCAGTATGTAATAGGTTAATCATATACCCATCACCTGTGAGGGTATGTTAATTCTTTAGTCTTATTTAGCAGTAATGAGTACTCAAGTCTTGTACTCACCTCACCTAGTTGTGCTTGCGGGGGTTGAGCTTTGGCTCTTTGGTCCCACCTCTCAACTGTTAATCAATTGGTGTAAAGATTCTTGAGTGTACTGGGCTCTATCAAATCTACATTTGAAACTGTGTATGGAGTCTGCCTCCAATAATGCCTCACTGAATTGAACATTTTGCTCCAATCACACTGTTCAAACCCCCTAGGAATTTGTTAGAAACAGGACCCATTGTAAATATATTTTTATTCCTTTAGAGAAAATATTTGATCTACAATTCTCTAACTTTGGTAAAACCTCCCAACTATACACCAAGTCAGTTTCCCCAACCACAGGTTCTCAACCTAGGACCTGTGGGGTATGTGTACGACAGGTACACGATGCTTTCTACAAGTAAATTTTATAAAAACTCCAACGTACCAGTACATGAAAATGGCTGCATACCCCAAATATTTCCCACTAGTGAACCCCTAAGAGCATGCATAACCCAGGTTGAGAACCCCTGCAGCCTCACCCTCAAATGTAACTCTTGCCACTTCTAGTCTCAGAACCACCAAAAAATGAACCTAGCATTATAATATCTTGAGTGATTTTTCTATCAGAACTTAATAACATTGCTAAAACATATGACATGAGTAATCAAAATTATAATGAAGTCAGGATCTCTTACCAAATTTTCGATCACTCCATTGGAGACAGGATTCCCAGACAGGCATTTTACGGGTTCACTTGGAAGACCGAAATCAAATGAAACTGCACTTTCTCCTAGATTAGAACTACAAGTGAAACTGGAACTACTAATAACACCTGCTCTTCCTGATCCAACAGATATTGCTTGCTCTGGAATTTCATTTGTTGATAAGTTGTATATTCTGAAACAGATTTAGAATTTTAGGACACTAAAATATGGTTTTGAATGCATTACAAATAGCCTTTTCCAGCATGACATTTAATTTTTCCCTAAGGAAAGAACAATGTGTGTTCTAATGGACTTGATTATACAAAGTAAGGCAGGTCAACAATATGCCCCAGAGTAACAGGGATCTTTTTAAAATATAATAAAATATAGTAATAATAAATAAAATATCCATCAGCTTTTACTGGTGCTTGGAAGACAATGGAGTTTGATCAATCAAGCCCAGCACCACTACTAGAAAATGCATTAGAATGCCTTTTAAGTCCATTTGAAGCTCCACTCAATCTATCAGAACCTGCCAAGAATCACACACTAACCAACAGCAGGATCACCAGGCCACTACCGGGCAGTAGCACCGGCACCAAAATGCCAGTGTTGAAAGTAATGAAAAGCCAATATCTGGGCAAGCCCAGTGGCTCCCTGAAGTTACTACATACTGATATGGTACCATCTACTATGTCACATCAGCTGTGGAGTTCTAAAGACCTACAGAAAACCAACTCTAAAACCTTGCTCACTCAAAGAGGCACAGGGAGTGGTGACATTTATTTTTGCCACCTCACTAAGGAAGGCAACCATAAAGTCTGCAAGTCAAAACAAATCACTGCTGTCTTCAAAAGGGATTGAAGCCACAAAACCCACCTAACGAACTTCCTCAACTATGCAAACAAACGATTGCATTCACTTAGACTTAACAAGATCTCATTCTCCCCACCACCCACACCATGAGTTGGGGTGGTGGGCAGAATGAGACCTTTCACCCACCACCCCACTTGTGGTAGGGGTGGTGGGGCAAATGACAATCTCTCCCCCACTTGCGGGGAGGGGAAGGGGAAAAAGAAAGTAGCTCACGGCCAGCTGGCGTTTCAGCCCTCAGTTCTAGGGCAAATGTAGGTATCCACTTGATAATCTGGAAGAGATAGAGGGAATCAAGGAGACATTGGGGTTCACCCAAAAATTGGCATTTAATAACATTCAGTGGTGGTTTTACACTAATTGTAAATGTGTGGCCACGTCTGTGGTAGAGAGAAAAAAAAATGGTGGTTTTCTGGGAATAGCCCCTTGTGGCTCCCTGAAGCTAACTACCCAGCGAGATGGAAAACATGCGAACTCACCAGGAAGGAGGAAACACCGCAGGATTCACAACGAAGATGAGACACCTGACTTAGAGATGACCCAAAGCCACACAAGTGCACCAAAGTCTAGGGAACAGTAAAAGATACAAGATCTCCAAAACCTGCCACACCTGAATGTTAGCCCGGGACACGTTTGTGAACACTGCCAACAGAGCGGCATACTTCCTAACATGGTCCCAAGGGTAGACCGCAGGCCAGCGGGACTTAATAATACTGTAGACGACCTGAAAAAGACGAGCCTTGGAACAAGGGTCAAGGAAAGAAGATCCACCCAGAAGGAATCCACCAACGCATAATCAGCGGCACGAAGATAGTACTGGACAGCTGCCACAGGACAATGCATCCCTGGCTGAACCAACCATCAATGACAAAAGTACTCCTTTGGAACCTAACCGACTCATTCTTTGCCAGAAAAGATGCTGGGTGAAAATGAACAAAATGCCTACCAGGGCTAAAAGAACAAAACCTCCACCTTCAGAGGAGAGCACGAAGCTCTCCAACATGACAACCGGAAGCAAGAGAAACCCAAAAAAACAAGACTTAAAATGAACAATCATGGACCGAAGGGGACACAGTAAAACAAGACAGAAATGCAACACGGTCTAAACACCAAGCAGGCTCAGGCGGTACATGATCAGGCCTGAGGAGAAACAATGCATGAAAAAGCTTACGTAATGGAGCCGAAGTAGTATCGACCCTAAACACAAGCTGCAGCAGAGACCAAGGCTGAGCTGGCCACCAGGGAGCGAAAAAGATCACCCTTCCCAGGTAGGGACTCCAACATGGCCAGGAACCAGAGCAACAGCCAGACCTGGGGAAAGAAGTAGAGGAATCCCCACCTCGACCAGTCCAGCTGAAAGGCATCCACTGCAAAAGCTTCATAATTGGAGAATGGAGCCACGTACAGGGGAAAGCGCCGATTCCATGCCGACACAAAGAGGTCCATGTTCGAGCACCCGAATGTCTCACAAACCCACAGGAAGGCGAAAGCATTGACAGTCAACTCTATGGAAATGGGAAGGAACTGGGACAGTGTGTCTGTGAGGATGTTGGACACCCTGGACAGCCAACCCTGAGGACCTAGAAGCAGAGCTACATGAAGTGTCCAACTCCAAAGAGACAAGAGACTGAGTAACCCCCCCCCTCACCCAGATGAGACGGTGAACCATGGGGAAAACAGACAAAATGGAGCCGGAGCACAGAGCCCAGAGGAATCCGAACTCTCCAAAGTGTATGTCACACAGTTGCAAACTCCCGAACTATACTGTGAGCCCAACAAAGGAGAAGGCACCAATGACCCTGGCTTGCTTGGTGAGTGCTGGTTGGTAAAATCAGAAACCCAGACATTCAACCACTGAAAACTCTGCAGCTGGTAGTCAAAGCTGACCTTGAACACTTGTACAATAATAATTGTTGATTTATTATGTGCCTTAAAAAATTTGACTAATTTGAAATGGAGGTCATCCTCCTATGATGTTAATTATCATGCTTAGACACAATCGAACATTTTGGAAGGATCCCTGTCATGCCGATGAAGATTGCTGGCCTCTAACTGTGCATAATCCCCAACACAATGGGACCAGGAAGGATCTTGCCTAGTAAAAAAGAGAAGGATAGCTCAGAAATATATACAGCACTGTAATTATACATGTTCAAGAAAGATAAAAGTTGACAAGTTATGAAGCAAGCTTCCTCATTAGATATCCATTTATAAACTATATACAGTACAATAAAACACTTTTACTGTACTATAAAATACTTATAATGTACTATAATATAGTACTGTACTGTATATACTAAACTATATACTATACACTATAAAATACAGCTATATAAAATACTTGACAAATTTTATTGTCACTTTTATAATAAACAGACTATTATTTTTAATGGCCAAATAACAACAACAATTACTGTAGTTTAAATGTAAACAGTTTACCGCAGGTAATTATCCGAGGCAAGGATAACTATGTGGTTGTTCTCCAGAGACCCTGGATGCCATGCAGCAGCCACCACCTCCAGTTTAGGATGACATGAGAAGAATCGCTCGGCCACGTACTCCACCCTAAAGTGATATGCATTATATTACCAGCAGTAAACAAAACTTTTGCGCTGAAAAATCATACGTAGAACAAACCAATTTTTTTTAATTATTCCATTCTTGAATTGCCAATGTATAAACAAAATGAATTAGATAAGGTTCACATAGCATCAGGGCAATCGAGATAAGTATACCCAGGTATACTTGTGCGCTAGGCCAGCACATCTCGGGACACAAACTAAATGAAGTATCAAGTGAAATGGATGCAATGATCACATGGTGGCAAAATGATTTCGGGTTGGTGTAACGAGTACTGAAATCGTTACGTTAAAGTCTGGGATGTGTTCCCAATTAATTTCTCCAGTGCACTGTAAGGAATGCATGCTTGTGACAATAGTCATGAGGTTTGTGCTTTATGCCAGTCTGTAACTGAATATTGGGAATACATTTGCCCTCTTTCTAGAATTCTGGAAGTTCACTAGTTTCAAGCACTTTATATAAATTCTTAGTGGATATAAAGTATGCAGCATCCTTCAGAGGCTAGTGACACCTAATTAATTCCTAGCTCTTTTATCTAGTTCCTTTAGGTATTTTTTTTACCTCTTCTTCAGTGATTAGCATAAGGTACTGTATAACATAGCTTCTGCCTGCCTATTGTCTCCTGGTTTTGGTCTCCACTCTGTTTTGTAAACCTGGAACCTTTAGTTGAATTTTTCACAGTAATTTATCACTTTCCATTAAATTTTTATTTTTGATTTCTCAGTTTGATCAAAGGATTCTTTACTGCATGTTCCTCTGTACACAGCTATGCAGCAGTTTTGCCTGGGTTTTATTTTTTTCTGCCGTGTCATTTACAAATTGCTACTCAGTTTCTCTCATTGCTTTCGTATACTCACCTCTGGCATTTTTCAGTGCATCAATTTTTTTATGAATGTTGGGGTGCAGTAGTGGTATGTGTAGGTATGTGGCAGTACTTTTGAGGTTACCTTGAGATTGTTCCAGGGATAAATGTCCCTACTGCCTGGTCTCTAACCATAACTCCTGACTGACTGTCTAGTTGAGCAGGCTGTAGACACCACTGCATGCAGTCTGATGTATGAATCTTAGCCTCATTGATCGGGTACCCATTGGAGGTGTTTATCAAGTTACCGCTTCAATGTCAGAACGAGGTCAGCTAATTATGCCTTTTATATTTACAGTACATAGAGGATGCTAGAAATTCTTGGACCCTTAATGTTTATATTATTGCCTTAAAGAGTATCTATTGCAGCAGCCCTCTTCAGTGAGGTTATTTAACACCTTTGGTCATGCCTCTCAGGGTCTCAAATGGAATTACAGTATTTCAATGAGAAGTGGATGTATTGGTAGTACATGTATTCCATTCACCTGGGCACTTGAAAAACTGTGGACCCCACGCGTGTGAGGCAGAAGCTCTATTGACCGAGCCATTGAGCAGTCTTGGGGAAAGTTTACAGAAACAGCATCCTGCTGCCAAACTGGAATTTTATTTCCTTATTAAAACTACTCAACAGCTTGGTCGATAGAGCTTCAGTTTCATAGAGCACAGAATGTTTCCCAAATATCTGCCCTCAGTCATGGGAGGGAATGCCCAGGAACAACTCTCATATGGAAGTAGCCTAGGTTACATTGCCTCATATGACAGTATTCAATATGACAGTCTAATGAAGACAGAAAAATTGTATTTTAATCCATATTTAGAGTACTGTACGTATATTAATACTAAACTCACAACTTTACCTGCACGTTATTGTGTTTCTCCCTCCATCATACAGTGGAGGAGTGCCAGAACGATGAGGCAACTCAACGATGGCAACACCTCGGTGGCCAATCAAGGCAACATCACTCCCACTTTTGTTTATTTTTATATGTTCCACCTCCCAAACTGGTGGCTTGGATAGAGCTAATTTCTGAAAATGAAAAAATAAAAATAATGTAGTACTGTACCCAAGCATGGAGACCATCTTTAGATGGCCATATTTACCTTGGAGATTTGTCAACCTGGTATGAAATCAACTCTCATACCAGGAAAGTTGAGTGCCACAGAAATAACCCCGCAAACTAACCCCATCCTCCTAAAACGATAGCACTTATATTTATGAGAATATTTAACTTGTAAACTCTGTGACAAACCTTTAAGACATTTACTTGAATACTATATTGTTGAATGTGAAACTGTAAAAGATTTTAGACCTCCTGGCCTATTGTACCACCAACTGTGTAACTATTTCACCGAATCTGGTGTATTGGACCACATCCCAACAGTTTATTCTAAATTTGCTTGTCCATTTTAACCACCGTGCTGTGTAGAACGCCCTGCGACACTCTTGAGAGTTTTGCTATAAATTTTTTTAATTAGGCTATTCAGTATTTTTAATGTTTTTCATGGTTTCATCACTCTTTGTGTTTTAAAATGAAAATGGTTGAGTTTTGAAACATTTGTACATTAACTTTACCTGAACATCTATAAAAACAACAAAAGTATGTCCTTAACAACTGCACCATTAAGTTTTTGTATGTTATTTCTAAGCTACACCTCTTATGAACTCATCCCTGTTTTATCCTCACATCTTTTTACTCTGAAACATCTTACTTGACAAAGTTCCTCCTATATTCATAAACCAACATTTTTTTTATTTTTATAATTTTTTTTTATAAAACTTTATAGAAGTCTATAACTTCTAACTATATACTATAACTTCTAACTATATAACTATAACTATAAAATACTGAACAAACAGGAGGACATTAATACTCTGTATTTTTTATATGAACCAATTGATTTTTAGTAGGTATTCTCTACTAAAGAGTTCCTCACCACTACAGTACTCATTTTGGCTTATGTCCTCCACTTCTCACTTTAGTCTACAGTCTTGCACACTACTACTTATTATGATCTACGGTCTTGCATACTGCTTCTCATTTTAGTCTACGGTCTTGCACACTACTACTCACTTTAGTCTGCGAACTTCACACCTTACAAAAAAGGGGGGGGGGGGTAAGAAAAACTACGGATTTTACAAGCCCAATTTAAGTCTACGGGTTTGCACGTCCTCCTCCAAATGGAGGGGACATTCCCACACAGGAAAGTTGGATTTAAAAATTCATAAACTGAAACATATAGTATAGTACTGAACAATACTTTCTAATACAATACAATGTTCAGTAAAATACTGAAACAGGATATTAATTCAGACCAATTCTTTAAAAGGTCACATGTAGCACATCTGAAGGGCAACAAGTTCAACAAGCCACAATGAAGGACTGAAAACAGTAGATGCTTTTTCATCCATTGAGTTATTAACCCTTGGCACTACCTACCCATCGAAGCCATAAATGCCAAGACATTACTGCAGTTCAAAATGCAGTTGGAAGTCTCATAAAAAAAAAAAAATTTGCTAGAAATTAGATTTAGGAAAGACTTGGATAAATACTGGTTCGGTAACAGGGTTGTTGATTTGTGGAACCAATTCAATTATCAGTCTCCGTGGTGTAGTGGTAAGACACTCGCCTGGCGTTCAGCGAGCGCCTTGTCATGGGTTCGTATCCTGGCCGGGGAGGATTTACCGGGTGAAAATCCTTAACTGTAGCCTCTGTTTTAACGCGACAGTAAAATGGGTACTTGGTTGTAAAAACGATTCTTCGCGGCGGGGATCGTATTCCATGGACCTGCACAAAATGCTACGCGTACTAGTGGCTGTACAAGAATGTAATAACTCTTGTGTGTGTGTGTGTATGTTATAGATATATATATTATATATATATATTATATATATATATATATATATATATATATATATATATATATATATATATATATATATATATATATATATAAGAATTACAGCGTAATGTGGTTGAGGTGGGATCCCTTGATTGTTTCAAACATGGGTTGGACATGTATATGAGTGGGATTGGGTGGTTATAAACAGGAGCTGCTTCGTATGGGCCAACAGGCCTTCTACAGTTACCTTTTTTCTTATGTTCTTAAATTACCTACTTAAAATTATCCGTTAGATTAAGGATCTGCCCGAAATGCTATACATGATAGTGGTTTTACAAAAATGTAAAATCATCAATGCTATGTACTCTCATAAACCCCAAAAAACTTTCTTGTATATAAATACCTTGTACACACATTACATCACGTCACAAAATTACCTGGACTTTAGAATTGGTTGGAGTTAGTAGCTGAGAAAGAAGACAGCCATCTTCCCTGCTCCAGGCCACAATAACATCATCAACAAGATCTAGGAGTGAATACTGTGAAGACTTAGTGAAGTGTTGATGAGTGTGTGAGTGAGAGAGGTAGTGAGAGAGCGCCAGTGTCTGCCCGCCACCACCCGCCATGATGTCAACACTACGCCTTAAGCCTCATAGTGACCTCGGCTTCCCATCATCCTTACCCTTCACTTCTTACCAAAATATAACCCTCTAATTGAAGTATTTAGTTACTTTATTAAATATTGCAATATATTTACTATTTTTAGCCATAGCGCAGATGAAAAATGCAGAGGAAACGATATTAGAAAATCCAAATCAGTGGAACGCTTTCGGACATCCCCGACGTTTAAACACCACAATGCCAGAGTTAACATGCAGCAGCAGCAGTGGTCGGGATGATGTTGTTATAGATTCAGCTACTCGGAACAAGTTCCAAGTAGCACGGGCTATGGTGAGCCCGTAGCGGACTTGCCTGGCACAGGAGCGGTGCCCTGATCCAGTGGTCGGGAGGACGGGCACTTCATGCTCACTCCACCTACTACCAACAAGAAGAAAAAGTAGAGTTTACCTGAGGGACACTAACACTTAAGTGGTCTCGACGAGGACAGGAAGCCGGCAGTTTGTCAAATTCCCCCCCCCCCCACATTAACCCTGGTGATTTTTATCAAGCTAGATTTTAAAGTTTGCAGAGTTGTCATTTATGCCTTCGGTCGGCGGGTAGGCGGTTCAATGGGTTTATATATATACAGTATGTGTGTAAATCACGAAAGTTAACACGTGATGAAAAATGTGACAGTGTCAGACCACGGAGGAAGAATTGAAACAGGAATTTCCTCAAGTACTTTGGTATGTAAAATACATCTTCAGAAGGGACCCTTCTGAAGATGTATTTTACATACCAAAGTACTTAAGGAAATTCCTAATTTCAATTCTTCCTCCGTGGTCTGACACTGTCATATACAGTATATAATATGTTGTTAAATATGACCGAAAAAGTAAGATTAATAATTCTAACACAAATTTTCTCACTATTACTTATGTTTCTTTTTACTGTCGATGGTAATTGAAAAATCAATTCTCCAAAATTCATTTTTATTTCTAGTCTGACGCGACGCTTGAACGCGTTTCGTAATAACTTATTACATTTTCAAAGACTTTAGTTTACACACACAAAACTTGTAACCTGAAAACACTTAACAGTTTTTTACTAATTCTAATGCTAAACATCTTGTCGCATTTGGGTGAGGTGATATGTTGAAACGGTTTTGGATGAGGTGGACAAACTTTTGACCAACACAAGACAGAAAGAACATGGTTCAAGGGGTATAAATTGGATAAGTGAAAGGGAAGAATGAAAGTAACTGCAAAGGGCCTATTGGCCCATACTTCCTCTTGATGCTTCTATATTGGTACGGAGTTTTGAAGTGGGTAGAATATAGTTGTGCATTAATTGGCTGTTGATTGCTGGTGTTGACTTTTTGATGTGTAGTGCCTCGCTGATGTCAAGCCGGCTGCTATCGCTGTATCTATCGATGATTTCTGTGTTTTTGTTAAGATTTCTCTGGTGATGGTCTGGTTGTGGGAATGCTTTTTTTTTTTTTTTTTTTGCTTTATTATATATTTAAAGGTTACAAGATATACATTGATTGATATGTAACACGGGACACGTATTGGCTCTACTCTGTCCTTCTACCCTGCCCGTGAATATGCAAACTGAAACTTAACCAACTTCCAAAGGCCCCCAGAGTATAGTCTATAGCTGAGTCCCACGCCACGTGGTCTTAGCAGTTTGATCAGCTAAGCTTCTACAGCCACGTGACGTCATACTAGGTTTTTTAACAAACTCAAGGCATCCCTTTACGCCGTCACCACCAGACCATTAACCAGAAGCGTCAATTAATTGGGGTCGGGACCAATTAGTCATTATAACCTTGGGGCTTGATCCCCAAATTACTTGGAAAAAGAGGGGGGGGATGAATCTACGTTAAGTGTGGGAATTATAGCAAACAAAAGGGATAAATGAACTCTTAAAACTTTGTTAGGGTTGCGGCCCAACTAAACTTCATGCTCGTGGAGACCCCGTGACCAGGACATGTACACATTCAAAAATGGAAATAATAAAATACAACAAACTAATTATTTATTAATACAAAATCTAAAACAAAAACTAAATAAAATCAGTCCTTATATCTTAACACTCCCTATCGAGGCATGAAAATGAACTATTTCCCTATACAAACTGTAGCAAACTATACCTTTTAATGCGACCAGCTGGTCTTCTACTGATCTATTTGGGGGAGAGGCGAGAGTGGATGACCTCTCTCAGTTGTTGACCGGCCCACACTGATTCTCCCCGCTCTGCTCAACACTGAAGCCAGAGGGGTATTCCTACACCAGGTTACTAGTTTACTAGCAGGGTTTAAGTTGAACAACTAATCTCTGTTGTACTGAACAACCCAGATGGTTGAACTCTTTTTAAACTGAAGGTAATTGCACAAGCATCTTGGGGAAAAGCTATTTCCAATTACAATATGGCTATTTGACCTTTGAGAATTACTGACTTCAACACTGACCATTGTCAACAAAATAGTCCCCAAGTTTACTGCTTCCTAAACAGCATGAATTCCTGTATGCTAATCCCCATGATGACCAAGCCCACCCGAATCATGTAAACATCCGCTACAACATTGAATCACATATGGACTAACATAACAGCCCTTCCCCCTTGCCTCTGGTATAATGACTAACAGAACAGCCAACAACTATCCTACCTTCCTCATAGCAAATATGGGCATACTGTACCACCATGAGATACTATGAAAGTAACCTTCAGACTACATAGTAAAGCAGCAATAAGCAAACTTGTAAATACGCACAACAGTATCAACTGAGATTCTGAATTCAGTAATACACCGGATATAAATTCATTAGCAGACATCTTCTCTCCAAAACACTAAGCCTCTATAACACACTCTGTCCTCTCCTCACCAACCAAATAATTCCCGAAAGATTAAACAACCCCAGGCTCATAAGTGGCATACTTAAAGCATGTATTCAACCTTGCCAGGCTAAGAGCCAAGTCAAAGGTTCCGCTGAGGTGTCTGCATGGCTTCCTTTTTGCCGACGATGCAGCAGTCACTGCCCACTTAGCTGAAGACCTGCAACAGGTCATGAGACTGTTGGACTCCCCACCTAACATCAGATGTTAGGTGGGGACTCCCCACCTAACATCTGCATTTCTGATTACAAATGAAGTCGTGGACGACTTCTTGTACCTGGGCTCCACAATCTCCGACTCCCTCTCTCTCTTGACACAGAACTCAACAAACACATCGGTAAGGCATCTACAACTATTTCCAGACTGACAGAGAGACTGGGCCAACAATTAGCTGACCGAGTACACAAAGATCCAGGTTTACAGAGCCTGCATCCTGAGCACTCTCTTATACGGCAGCGAGTCCTGGACACTCTGCGCCCGACAGGAAAGAAAGCTGAACGCCTACCACATGTGCTGCCTCTTGACACATCTTGGACATCACCTGACAGGATAAGGTGACAAACAAGTGTCCTGGGGAGAGCTAGAATCCCCAGCATGTACACAAATGCTGAAGCAGAGACGAATGCTCTGGCTTGGGCACGTGGTGTGAATGGACGACGGCAGGATCCCCAAGGATCTCCTGTACGGATAGCTGATGCAGGGAAAACATCCAACAGGCAAATCCCAATTACTGTACAAAGACGTGCAAGAGGGACCCGAAAGCCATTGATGTTGATCTTGCCGAGTGGGAACACTAGTCACAGACGATCAGCCTGGAGACGGTCTGTTCAGAAAGGTCTCTACAGGTTTGAGGAGACACTTGCCAAGCAATTAGAGGCAAAGAGACTGAGAAGGAGTCAGTAGCCAGGAAGACAGACCAGAATCAGACTTCGCTTGTGCTCAGTGAGGGATGGATTGCCATTCTTGGATTGGCTTCATCAGTCACACCAGACGCTGCACCAGGATTGATAACCAGAGCCCAACTCCATAGTCTCCCGAGACTGAAGGATGCTTACTACTGTATAATATGCTGTGGTATACTTTATAGTATACTGTATTATATAAAATAATATCTCGGTATTTGAAGAGGAATTGAAACTTGTAAGCAAAAAACTTAATAGTTAATAAAATATTTCAAAATATTTTTGAGGTGTTTATGAAAGAAACAATAGGATAACTTAAGTACATTTATTAAATGTTAAATGTCAATCATATGTTCTTCTGTACAAGCTTGGCCCATATTTACAAAACTAGAAAGTACCATTCTGCAATGTATTAAATTTGTAAAATTGTATATTATACTCTTGGAATGTGTGTGTGAAGTTACAAATATCACATATGTCACAATCAATAATGACTTAATCAAAGGAATTAATACATACGTCCTAATATCAAAAATTTGTGTTAGAAATGTTGCCTAGTCTGAGAAAAGTGAAAAGTCTGAGTTCAAGGTAATTTTAAATCATTTTTCTTAAAATTTTCAAATATGTATAGTGATAAAGTATGAAAATAATATAATAATGTCTGTAGAGGCATAATTACCTTTATTTCTTCTTAAGCTTAACCAGTAAATCATAATACAAATTAAGTATTGGCTAAAGTATCAAGTGAGATCATAGACATTTTATTACAACCCCATAGTACCCTACTGTAAGGTAATACACTTCACACTACCTCTACTGTAAAAGGTAATTATTATTTAAATTTCAGATACTGTATCCATAACCACTGTATCCTGCATTTAGAATATATTAGCTTGAACTCATTTTGACATAAAACGGTGATAACAAAGAAAACTTTACAAAACTTGTAATTGTTTGCCCAACCAAGAAACCCCAATTACACTTGTAAACACAAAATACTCCACAAAGTATGCTAATATCTGTGAATGAAGGTGACAGCAATACTTAGACTGTACAGTGTGATAGACCATGCCTTGAAACAGGCACACACTATTCATTATAATTAAGATTACAAATAGTGCCACAGAGGTGATAGTCAGTTAACAGTTTGCTCCAATATCCAAAGTGATACATAGCACAGCATTAAATTCAAATACATTTGAAGCAAGCTATAGATGCACATTGTCTGTAATGATTTGTCATTACTGGGAATAGGAAGCCTTTTAGGCTTTTAGAGGTCCCAATGGGACTGATCTTCCTCAGGATGCAACTCAAAACAGTTTCCAAACTCCCTGGTAACACTTTAGTGATGGGTGAATAGAGGCATCAGGTGTAAGAAAACATGACCACATGTCTCATTTTGACCAGCAATTGAACCTGGACCTTTGGGGTGTGTTCTGACTGAGCTGACTACTGTTAAAAGGCATTTGAGGATGGCTTCAGGATAGATCAGCCTCAGCCACCCGACGACACTGGGTGTCATATGATAAAACAAAATTCTAAATTGATTCAGTAAGCAATTGGTTTGGTGTAGCTAATCAACCATGGGAGGGTTACTAAGGCCACCACAAGAGCTTACTGGTCCACCAGCATATATACTTTAGTTCTGAACATGGCTCAGAAGTCAAGTAAAGTCACTGTATATACACTTAAGAAGCAGGGTACACCTCTTGGTATAACTCGGTATATATCTCCTTCCTTTCACAATCAGCAACACTTGCAGTGAATGGAGAAAAAATACTCATGCTAACCAACTTTTTACTTTACTCTTATTTTAAGAAACTTTCCTGTTTGTCCCAGAGTGAGCTATTTAAAGCATGGTATAATATGATAAACTACAATATAGAATTTATAGTATAAAAAGCAGACTGGTAAGGACAAATGGGATGGGGGACCTTTTGACAAGCTGCTGGCCTCCTGTCCTCGAGGCATCTAGAGAGAGATAGCGGCCCCTCAGGTAAATTGTCAAATTAGAGGACGCCTTTTCCTTATTAACATCAACTGTGGGACCCCAGATGAGACAACAGGCAATTTAAACAGCAGAACTATGATATACTATTGTACACAGTAAAATTAACTACTGTATATAATATACATATTGTACACTAAAGTGTACTGTATATTATATTATTGTACACAAAATTTTACTGTATAATGTAGTATACTATGGTATACTTTAGTATACTATGGTATACTTTCGTATACTATGGTATACTTTAGTATACTATGGTATACTTTAGTATACTATGGTATACTTTAGTATACTATGGTATACTTTAGTATACTATGGTATACTTTAGTATACTATGGTATACTTTAGTATAATATGGTATACTTTAGCGTACTATGGTATACTTTAGCATACTATTGTACACTTTAGTATATTGTGGTATACTTTAGTATACTATGCAATACTGTACATACTGTACTATGGGATATCATGTGGTATTACATAGTCATTTACCGGAAGCCTGTTAAGTCTATTGTAGTCACCCTAAACCAAGTACTGACCTTTCCCAGGATGCAACCCACAACAGTTGCCCAACTCCTGGGTACCTGTTTACTGCTAGGTGGACAGAGACATCAGGTGAAAGGAAATGTTGCCCGAGTAATTTTGTCGTGCTGTGGGAATTAAACCCAGAACCTATCGGTTGTGACCTGACAACTCTATGGTATATTGATGTTCTATGACATACCGTATTGTATATTGTGGCATACAAAATTGTATACTATAGCATACTGTATAGTATACAATAGTATATGTATGTGACTTTGTACAACTTGAGTTTGTTGTTAAAATGATTATTATAAAAAATTAAAAAGCACAAGTTTGGGGTGATGAAGCATGATGATCTAATGATGCTAAATGCTCATCAGTGGCAGTGCTTATCTCTGCCAGAATTTCCATAACAATTCTGAAATCCATCCTCATAAAATGTGGATGTACCAAAATGATGGTACATGTACCATCATGTCCATGTACATGTTTTGAGGATGTACCATCCTCAAAAATATTACTGTACCTATAGTGACTCTGGATGGAATGTACAAAATATGGACTGTTGCATCCTAAAATAAGTCAATGTTCTATGGGTATAATAACCAGTACAAAAAACTATGTTATGTTGACATAGTTTTATGTTAAAAAAACTATAAAAACTATGTTATGTTGACAACATAACTTACAGGTTAACTCTTGACCTAACTTATTCTTGGCCTAAATAAGTGATGCTAGGCCTAATGTATGCAATATCAGGCCTGATTTATTATTTGTGTACTATACTAGGCTTACAGAAAATTTGGTTGGCTTCTTTTTCAGGTCCTTTACAAAATCATAGTACAAAATGTGAACATTTTTGGGGGGCACATTTACATTTTGTACGTTCCAGCCACCATCATACTATACTATAGATACACTACTATAATTTTGGAGAATGGGTTGCAATTCTAACAAATACAGTAGTATGAAGACATCTTTAACATGGTAGACACTTCACTTAATAATATTGTGGTAAATATTACTTTTGTACATCATTAACTTGTCATCATTTTATAAAATCATTAAATAATCAACTATGTTTATACCTGGTTATTCTATCTGCCATTATCTATCATCCAGTAGATATAGGCAAATATATTTTAACTGAAGCATGTAATATTAATTTAACTATTTACAAAATATATACATATTTATCATAAACTACACCTAATCAGATCCTTGATATGATTGCCTCTAAGAGTTCATATCCCATATATATATGACTGTAATAAGTTCATATCTGTAATAAGCCACATCTTGCATGTGGCTATCTCTGTAACAGGCCATATTAAACATGACCATATCTTCAACAAGCCATCCTACACACTCTTTTTACCTATAACAGGTCATATCCTACAAATAATTGCCCACCAACATTATTCATATAAGCTAAATTAAAACATTGGTTTAAATTTTACAAATGTAATGAAAATCCACCAAATTAGGTTTAGTCCATAAGTCTTATAAAAAACAAAAACAGAAATGTTCACGAAAATAAAATACTGAATGATGCATTTTTGGCACAAATACTTACAGCCAGAACTGCAAGGTATAGCCAAGAGCATAATCATGGAAACAAAAAACAATTTGACCATTGATGCATTATCTTACCTAAGTGTTTGATGAAAAATTTAATTTAGAATGTGCTTATAATAAATTTGTTTCCTTCAATCGGTACAAATACGTTGAAATATGAAGTTTAATTCATAATATTTTTCCCCAATGTACTCTGGTGTCAGGTTGCAGGGATCCTGAAAATAAAAGTTTTACATCAATATCTTATATACAAATATTAATATTAACACTTTCGCGCTCTCGGCGTTCAAAAAAAAATCATACCCTAGATGCTTTCGGCGCTTCGCGCGCCTACGCGGTAAGACCGAAAAAGTGTACACTCTTTTGACTGTCCTGACAATATTTGAAGGTGCACGTATTTAAATTTGGTATCACTGTGTTCGCAATAAAATTGTCTATAAGAACATATCTATAAAATGCCGCCAAAGCATAAGGATTATCAACACCAAATAAAAAAACTATTCAGATCACTAGCCGAGAGTGCCAAACAGCAACAAAATGTTTCCACTCTCTTATTGGTTGCGAAGCCTACAGTTGTCCTACATCGCTAATTGTGGTATCATTGGAATTGCAATAAAATTCTCTACACGGACATATGCATATAAATATAGATTCAATGTCGTAGCCCACCCAAAACAGTGTGAGAAGTGGCCGAAGTGTTACCCGCGGCGGCATATCGGCGAAACTCGCTTTGAAAAGTGTATATTCAATTCACTGTCCTGACATTATTTGTCGATGTATGTATTTCATTTTTGTACCAATGTGCTCGCAATAGAATGTTCTATAAGAACATAAGTATTAAAGGTCACATAAGGATGCGTTCGACCGGCAACATATATAAAACTACGTCGATTATACTTGTCGTGTCAATAATACAATTGTTTTACCACGGTGATTCACTGCCACGCCGTTCTCTTTAATAAGCTGTTCGGCTATTAGAGAAAACGTAAATTTCATGGCAAACATTTGTAAACTATTCCCAAGTTGATCGGATAATAAATGGATTTTATACAAATATTTTTGCTCGTGACTCCCGAGAGGGGCACGCGTGCGGTGTGATTAATAATATTGGTGACAACGACGGTCTGCTGGAAAGCGCCAAAGTGTTAAAATGAAGCATTATAATTATTCAACAGGTTTACACTATACTGTATTTAACCACTGAACTGCGCAATGTGCTTGCAGGCCCTCGACAGGGGGTGCGCAGTGTGCCTTTGGGTATTTTTATTTTTAGCGTATGATTCAAAACTCCCATGCCTACATGAGGTTCACATCAGCTTCCTCAAGGCTCTTGTAAACAGATGCCATTAAAAAAAAAATCGTGGGCAACATTCCTGGGTGAGAACACGTCAGTACTGAGTGAGCAACCAAGGCTGGCACACGCAGCATGAGCTCACAGCACTGCTGTTCAGCTTGTGACCACAGTATCGCCTAATAATGTCAAAATATATATATAACTGGTATTATTTAGCCATGATAGTATTAAAGAAGAACCTGAGTGTGGGGGGGGGGGATTTCTACAGGTCATTTCTATTTCTATAGGTTGGCCTGTGCGACAAGGAACCATGCGCTCGGTCGACCCGAACGCGTATCAGTGAATATCGTTAGTCGACGACACTATCGTAAGTTGAGTCCCATTTTCCGACCAAGTTTACATCGTAAGTCGGGGCAATCATAAGTTGAGGTGTCACTGTAAATGATATATTGCAGCATGATTTGCAGTAGTAATAAGGAAAGCGAAGAGAACTTGGTAGTTATGGAGGACCATAAAGATGTAATATAAATTATAAGGCAGCAATGAAGATGCCAAAAATTTAATTTATGATGTATAAAATATAATAATGGTGATAAATCAACTAACCTCATTTCCCCCGCCAACTGGTATACGAAACTTGTATGCAACCTGATGCCACATTCCAACATTGAGAAGTGTAACGTAATGATCACGTGGACTTTCCCCATTACTTTCCACCACTTCATAAGGAGAAAGTACATTGACAGTATCTGAACACTGCTCAAATGGAAATGAAGGAATGCTGTCACTGCAGTTGGCACAAAAGGATGGCTGCCTGGCAAAATCATCTTCCATGAATCTGAAACGGAGAATTTTTTTTTTAACCACTGCACTGTGCACCCGTTTAATAAATGCAACTCCACAGTGCGCAAAAAAAAAAATAAACGTTAATTTTCTTTTTAATACTCGTTTGTTAAAATGCGTTCCCTGATTACAAGAAAAAATTTAATGAAGCTTATTTTGGCTGTGGTGGAGAGAAGAAAATCACAATGACATCACTGATTCACAAGCACTGACAGACGAGATATTCGGTGAAAGTTGCTCGAGCCAGGCAGGTATCGGGCATTGCAGTGAATATATTTTGATACTACTTTATTTCAGTGCCACTGACTTGTTTTTCAATACTGTAAGGACAGTACTTGACTTCAGGTAGTTAGTGGAGCTAGGATATCGCCTGTTTTTGTCGGGGTGGCCAGTTTTGGAGCCAGTTGCAGGGCCGCTTCCACTTCCTTAGGTCAGTTCTTCAATTTTTTTTCAGGGACTCATGTCTATTGGGCGAATGAGCTTGCGCTAGTTTTATAACTTTAAATCGTTTGTTTACATTGTTGGGGGAGTTCTTTTGGCAAGTTTGAGGCTTTGATATTTCCTTGTAACCAGCAGTGTCTGCTTTGTCTCTCAGACTTTATGGGTGCGTCCTCAGTGGTGGCGAGTATGTTTCAAATATACTGACAATTTAATCATAGTGCCACTGCTCTCTGTCTCTTTAGAGGGGGCTAGTTTTGGCTTGTGGTTCCTGGTAAGCCTAAAACACTCGCCTGGCGTTCCGCGAGCGCTATGTCATGGGTTCGTATCCTGGCCGGGGAGGATTTACTGGGCGCAATTCCTTAACTGTAGCCTCTGTTTAACGCAACAGTAAAATGTGTACTTGGATGAAAAAACGATTCTTCGCGGCAGGGGATCGTATTCCAGGGACCATAGGATTAAGGACTTGCCCGAAACGCTACGCGTACTAGTGGCTGTACAAGAATGTAACAACTCTTGTATATATCTCAAAAAAAAAAAAAAAAAAAAAAAAAAAGAACTCCAAAACTGATGGCACCTAGTAGTTTGGCACTGTATCAGCATTGTAGCTTCAGGAAGCCATTGGGGTTGACTCAAAAATTTGCACTTCATTACGTTCAATGCTAGGTTTTTACAGTGCTGTAGTGAAAAATTATGAAAGGTTTGGTGCACCACAATCCTTGGTAAAACAAATCAGGTCTGGTCCCAATTAGTCCATTTTAGCAAGGTATCATATATATTTATGCACCTTTTTTTGTTTAGTGCATAGTGCTTTATATAGAAAGATAGCATTCCTTTCAAAACATATTGAGACGTATAGGTAAATAAAATTATAAATTGAATCGTGGTATCCAAAATAAAAATAATTAAGCGTCCTGTAGTTGTGGATAAGAACACTGCTAGGCTTATTGAGATCCCTCTAGTTCAATTACTGACCCTCTCCAGACTGCAACTCAGTGGTTCCTAGGTATCTATTTACTGCTTGGTGAATAGTTATATCAAATGAAAAGAAATGTTACCCAATGCTTCTGTCCTGTGGCAGGAAGTTAACCAGGGAACTTTCACCTGTGACCCAAATGCAAAATGGAGCACTTACCTGAAGTGCAATGTGAGATTGGTGTGTGGCATGAATCTTGAGATAGGTAGGCCATAGGTGTAGTTTTTGGCTGTATTGGCAAAGCAATCTTGATAGGTGTCAGATGAGTTGAGACAATACAAGTGACTGATGGTTGTGTTCAGTTCCACAATATCTATTGTTGGGATCTGGGCATTTGTACCTGCAACCATGGCATTAATATTATTATTATTTTATATAAATTAATAATCTTAATTTCATTTACCTGATATCAGTCATCTCACTGAGAAAATCCACTAGGGCTGTGAGGTGGTGCGAACCTATGACCTCGGCATTGCTAGCCTCATACTCTACCACTAAACTACCGTTGACTTGTAAAAGCCATACATCTCGTTTACAGACTTCACAGGAAGTCTGGATGCTCCTACTGAAGCCAGTCCAAATTTTACGTATGACCCACAAGCACTTGGGAGGAAGGGCAATGTGGTCCCATACCTTTTGCCCCAACTTCAGAAACACAGAAATCACACTAATGTGATATACTGTATATCAATGAGAAAATTCCCTAGGGCTGTGAGATGGCATGAACCCATGACTCTGACTATTTTGTACCAGGAATGAATGTTGTGATTGATGAACACTTGTTCTCTCAAGCGACGACTGTGTTCAAGCAGTACATACCATCAAAGCGACACAGGTTAGGAGTAAAGTTCTTTGTATTATGTGACTGTGAAACTGGTATGGTCATGGACATGATACTGTATTCTGGTAAGGCTGTTGACATACCAGGTCAAGATCCACACGGGTTCTTATCCCGGACACAGACAACTACTATACCAGACCCTTGCTGACCACATTCCTCCTGGACTAAAATACTGGTGTAGGTCACACTGTCAAGCTACACAAGAAGGAAATGCCAGTGTTTGGCAAATCTGAGTAGTATTCTGTATAAAAAATGTATTTTTAAATTAATATTTTTGAGTGTGTGGAATGGATTAATTCAATTTACATTATTTATTATGGGAAAATGTTTCAGTTTATGAATTTTTGATGTACGAACTGTCTCTTGGAATGGATTAAATTTGTAAACCAAAGGTCCACTTTATGTGAGATTAGGCTTGTTGGTCAGTAGTTTTCTGCTGACAAGATTAAGCTTGGATAAAGTGTAATTGATAATGATAAAAAAAAATAAAAAACCAGCATTGAATGTAATGAAACACCATTTTCTGGGTAAGACCCGGAGGCTCGCCGGAGCTATATTGTGCTGTGTAGTATATATTAGACCGTGGCAACAGTCAATTGATGGAGTTCTAGGCCAACCGGGAACCATGCCACTCAAAGAGGTCCACCTCCGGGTGCCCAAACATCTGGCAGAGCCAAAGGAATGAGGTGTTGTCGATCATCCATTCTGTGGACAGGGAAATGAAATGGGATAGACCACCAGGACGTTGGACACCCCTTGGGTATGAACCACCAGGAGAGCCAAACCTCGAGAACTCGGCAGACGAGTCACCTGAAGCGACCAGCCCCAAAGAGCCAAGGAGCACATCGAACACAAGTGGTTCTACAGCCACACCAAACAGAACCCCCACCAAGCAAAACAAAACAAAAGAAAATAAACACCCCACAAAAGAACAACGTCTCCAGGAGGAACAGAACTGGCCGCTATGTGTATTAGAAGACAGCTGCACAGTACATTGTGCCCCTTCCAGCGACAATGCTACCTCCTACCCAAGGCCAAACAGGTAGGAAAAACCCCAAGGGCGGTCAATCACCAAACAGTAAAAGAACCCCGTGGAGGTCGCCCCCGAACAGTTTGTGGAAGGTAACCCCAAACTGCAAGAGCAATACTTACAGGGCACCTAGGAAAGGGAAGCCTAGGTGCATGCAGCCCCAGTACTTCAGAAATTACTCCAGAAGTAATGGCTCGTACACCACCACACTGCTCCTGACTCGCACACCACCACACTGCTCCTGGCTCGAACATAACCGCAACACAACACTACAAGGTGCAGCACTGCTCAAGGATTGGACTTGAAGCGATCAACTGCCACCAAACACGACACCCTCTGAACTGCGGTTGGGTAGCTGGCACAGGAGGTCTGGGACCCCCCTTTGCCCTCCCGGGGAGGGGGGGAAGTTGCACAGACAGCAGCGAGGCAGCTGTGGTGACGTCATGCTTGTTTTCGATTGGGGAGTTCTGCTTGCTAGTTCGGCTTTTGGTTTGCAGTTTTTAACCAGCTGTAGTTTGTTTTGGAATTCCTACCTTTCTGGGTGCCTGAATTGGTAGATAGCAGACATAGACTGACTGCTTCCAATTACACGGGGATGTCTATATGCCATTGTTTCTTGTGCCTCTGAGGGGGGCCAAGTTCCGGCACTGGTCCCCGGTAGGTCTAGAACTCCATCAACTGACTGTTGCCACGGTCTAATATACGGTATATACACATCAGCCCAGTATAGCTCCGGTAAGCCGAAGGGGCTCTCCACAGAAAAGAACACATTATAGGCTACACTTACTCATTTGTGACTTATAATATGATGAAGTGCTCTCAGTAGACCGTTTGGAGTGAATTGAGCGCTTACTAAGGGTTTGCTTGATACTGCGAGAACTGGAAGGTCGACTCAGTTGGGCCCTGTGACGAGCCAAACG
This sequence comes from Procambarus clarkii, assembly GCF_040958095.1. Classification (NCBI taxonomy): domain Eukaryota; kingdom Metazoa; phylum Arthropoda; class Malacostraca; order Decapoda; family Cambaridae; genus Procambarus; species Procambarus clarkii. The sequence goes on along the minus strand of NC_091188.1, from coordinate 229,102 downwards.
GGCCATTTGATCAAGAGTGCCAGATTTCTTGCTTGGCATGGGCTGTGGAGCAATTTATACATAACATATGAAGTGAAGTAAAGTTTTAAATGTTATGTGCTCGGTAAGTGAGAAAACTGTTAAAGCACAAACCACCAAAAACAGTTAAAAGATGTTTTTGAAAGCAGTACAATATAGTCAAGTTTACTCTAATGTAGACAACGTATGTTGTGTGTGCTGTATTTGGAGTGTCCTCTAGTACACTGGTCAATGTTGTATCTGGAGTGTCCTTAAGTCAATATTCTATCTAGTGTGTTCAATAGTGTAGTAGTCAGTGTCATGTCTGAAGTGTCCTTTATTGCAGTGGTCAGTAATTATACCAAGTGTAGTTACAGGATGAGAGCTATGCTCGTGGTGTCCCATCTTCCCAGAATTCTTTGTCGTATGATGCTTTGAATCTGCTGATGGTTTTGGCCTCCACCACCGTCTCATATAACTTGTTCCAACTTTGCAAAACTTTCTAATGTAATTTTGGCAGCTTTGTTTCCTTTGTTTGAACATGTTCTCTTGTTCTTGAAGTTGTAGTTTTCAAAAATTCTTGTAAAATTTTGTTGATTCCTGTCACTGTCTTGCACATGGTGATCATATCACCTCTTTTTCTTCTATCTTCTAGTATTGGTATACAGTATTTAACACAACTAACTCATAGCTCTTATTTTTCAGTTCTGGGAGTCATCTAATTGCATGTCTTTGCACCTTTTCCAGTTTATTGATGTGCTTTTTAGATATGGTCACCATACAACCACAGCATATTTAAATTTTGGTCTCAAAAAGGTTGTGAACAATTTCTTCAATATTTTTCCATCCACGTATTTAAAAGTGGTTCTTTTAGTTGGAAAGTATAGCATAGGCTTCTTGTGCAATGCTCTTTATGTGGTCCTAGGGTGACAGTTTTTTTTATCCAGAACCACCCCTAAATCTGTTTTTCTTTCTTTATCAGAAAGATAAAGTTTTTTCACATAATTTGTAAGTTTTTCCTGATTTATCTAAGGGCCACTAACCCTAGTGGCCTCAACGAAGACAGGAAGCTGGCAGCTTGTTGAAGGTCCCCCCATTTGACTTGATCTTTTCCAGGGTATATTTTGAAATTCAGCACAGTTTTAGCAGTTTTTTTTTTTTTTTTTTTTTTTTTTTTTTTTTTTTTTTTTTTTTTTTTTTTTTTAAGATATATACAAGAGTTGTTACATTCTTGTACAGCCACTAGTACGCATAGCGTTTCGGGCAGGTCCCTGGAATACGATCCCCTGCCGCGAAGAATCGTTTTTTCATCCAAGTACACATTTTACTGTTGCGTTAAACAGAGGCTACAGTTAAGGATTTGCGTCCAGTAAATCCTCCCCGGCCAGGATACGAACCCATGACATAGCGCTCGCGGAACGCCAGGCGAGTGTCTTACCACGGAGACTAACAGTTATGGCTTCAGTGGGTAGGTGGTTTCATTGGTTAATAACCCTGTGGGTGAAAAAACATCTCTTTTCAGTTCTACAGTGTGTCTTTTTGAGCTTGAAACTGTTGCTCCTTTATAGTGTCACATCTGACCTGAAGAAAATATCTGGATCAACATCCTCTAACTTGTTCAGCATTTTAAAAGTTTCAATGAGATCCGCCTTGTCATACCTGGTTTACAGTGTTGTTAACCCTGTGGCCTTCAAGCATTCCTGATATGAGAGATGACTTAGCTCTGGAATGACCTTTGTTGCCCGGTGTTGCACCTTCTCTAGAGCAGCTATGTCCTTTTGAAAATAAAGTCTTCATGCTTGATACAGTAATCTAAGTGGGGGCACACCAGAGATTTATACAGTTGAATCATTACCTTCTTTCCCATTTCCCTTTCCTTTTCTATGCATAAAATAGTAATGGGAATCAACAAAATTGATAACAAATTAGTCTTGGAATCTGGAACTTCAAGAACAATAGGTTATAGTTTTAAGCTATAGAAACAAAGCTGGCACAAATTAGAAAGTTCACTTTTGCAAACAGAGTGGTAGATGGTTGGAACAAATTAGGTGAGATGCCAAAACCATCAGTAGTTTCAAAGTGTTATATGACAAAGAATACTGGGACGATGGGACACCACGAGTGTAGCTCTCATCCTGTAACTACACTTAGGTAATAGTTTTGGCTCTGCCTTCTTTACTATTTTGTCTTGGTGTTTCAAGCTCAGGGGGGTTTGGAAATCTACTAATCTACTGGGATCCAGTTGGTATAATTTTTGGAGAATATTCCTTGGCTATGCCGGGCTTGCATTTCGTTGGGTAGATTACCCCTGTGCTACTTGTCTTTTCTTCAGGGGTTACTGGCTGTTGCTCTCCTCTTTTCCCTGGTAAGATCCTATTTTGTGCCGTTCTACATGGTGAGATATCTTTGTAGGGAGGTTCAATTAACTAGTGGTGGTAATTGGCTAATGATTGTTTACCAAGTAAACAGGGATCTTGCTAATGTTTCTCATTACGCTCTACCTTTATGGTGACCTATGGTTGATATAATATTCCCAGATTCCCTGCACCTCTATTAAATAGTCCAGTTGCCGCTTTTGGTCAGGTAACAATTGTACTTTGTATTAATGATTTTGGTATTGAAAGATATGCAAATATTTCTTCATTCATTTGCACTAATAAAAACATAACAATTCTGGACATAAAATTAATATAAATTCAAGTTTGGCTGCAATATAAGTCTTTTCATAACAAATGTATCCCGAAAGAATCATTCTGTTTGAACAAGACTTCAATATACACATATATACATCTCTGAACATACCTTAAACCGTGGTGTTTCAGAGTGAGTTGTTGAATCATTAACTGTGTTAGGATCACTAGTCGAGAGCTTGTTAGTAATGACTTCACCATAGCGTGACATTGTTGCAGGAACTGTTGTAGTACCTGTCAAAGAAAAGAACACAAATATAATACCTAAAATAAAAAATAAACTAACAAATAATGAAATACAAAACATAAATATATGCAAATATTGCACGAGTTAAAAAATCGTCCTTTCTAACATTTCAATTTATTTGTGAATCAGGCAGTATAGTTATTATAATAAATATTATATTATATTATTATATATATTATATTATGGGTACCACCTCTGGTGCCAATGTGGGGACCCATAGCCTCGGAGAAGAAAATAAAAAGTATTCAGAGGAGACCTTGTGGTTTCTCACTGAACAGAGAACAGAGAATATTATATTATTATATATATATATATTCATGTAGAGAATCTAAAGATTTTAATACAAGTGCTTTTATCTAAATAAATTATGGCTCCTGGTGGTTTCTTTGTATATCTGTTGTCATATTGTGAGTTTTTTGCTTTTAAAGGTTACTCTTAATGAAATACTAAACTGTTCTACCATAATATTAGCGTGCTGCTAATTTACTGAGGGCCAAAAGTTTATACATCCATCTCTAACATCAGTGTACAGTACAGTATTACACTTTGTGTTTATATTTCAAATAGCTTAACTTAAGGAATAGCCGGCGACTTTACCAAGTCATCGTTTTGCCTTTTACTGACCATAATGTATGATGCGACGAGTGATGGTAATGGCGGTGGCTGCAGTGCTCGGGCTGGGATGAACAGGTGTTATGACACCCATCCATAGATTACTTGCAGGGCAGCAGTATACCTGTTATTATAACAGTTTGATGTTGTAAAGGTTAATATCTTTCTGCCATCTCTCGTACAAAACCAATTTTTATATATTTGTATTTTTATATACAGGAAGGTACAATAGGCTGTAAAGGTACATAAAATTCAAAATATATGTACTTATATAGCATGCTGTATCTTCCTGTATATATAAATACAAATATATAAATATGTATGATAATATGCTGGTGATTAAGTGGTACAGTCATGCAGGTTCTAAAGTTATATACAGAATTTGCAATGAATTTAAAATTAGAAGGTGAAGTAGTCAAATTTGAGTAAAAAAACAGTGTTGAATGTAATGAAACGCCCATTTTCTGGGTGAGACCCGGAGGCTTCCCGGAGCTATACTGGGCTGATGTGTATATATTAGAACATAGCAACAGTCAATCGATGGAGTTCTAGTCTACTGGGGACCAAATGCCAGAACCTGACCCCCTCAGACACGAGGAGCAATGGCCTATAGACACCCCCATATAGTTGGATGCAGTCTATGTCTGCCATCTACCAGGTCAGGCACCAGAAAGGTAGGAATTCCAAAACAAACTCCGGCTGGTTAAAAATTAGCAAACAGAAAACCGAACGAGCAAGCAGAACTCCCCAATCAGAATACAATAGTACCTCAGGTTACGAATGTCCCTGTTTATGAACTTTTTGGGTTACAAGCTTGATGTGTTCAGAAAATTTGAATTGGGATACAAACTTTGCGTCGGAATACGAGTTTCTTGATACACATACGGCTGACCTAGCTCGTGGTGGCACGGCAATCGCGCCTCAGTTTAACAGTGCCTCGCACCCAGTGACTATCCCACCTGAATTCTTCACAAGAATTTCCAGTTTTTTGTCGGATTTTTGGCCATTTGAGCATAAAAGTTGTTATTATATATCTCGCCTGTAGTGATGCCTCACTACAGACAAGTGTTACAAAGAAGAGAAAAACAATCTTCAATGGAACGTTTCCCTGTGAGAAAATGAAGAAGTGAGCCACAACCAGGACCTAGTGGTATGCAGGCAAAATGTGCCAGAATGTGCCAAAGTCAGATCCGACCCAATGGGTAAACCAGCAAGGCGAAGTTCAGGCTCCTGCACAGCTGCTCCAACAACCGACGAGTGACCCTAGTGTTCTCCAAAATCAGCCGATAGCGGGACTGCAGCCGCAGCAATGCTGCTGGAGGGCGAGCAATCATCGAACAGCAAAAGAACCCTGCGGAGGTAGTCCCCAAACAGTTTGTGGAAGGTAACCCCAAGCTGCAAGGGCAGTACTTACAGGGCACCTAGGGAAGGTGACCCTAGGCAAAGTACACCTGGCTCGTACATCACCACACAGCAGAAGAACACCGTAAGGCACAGCACTGCTCAAAGGATGGAACCAGAGTCGATCAACCGCCACTCAACACAACAGCTCAGAACTGGGGTTAGGTAGCTGGCACGGGAGGTCTGGGGCCCCTCCTACCACCTCTTGGGGAGGGGGAAGCTGCGTAGACAGCGGCACAACAGCTGTCGTGACGTCATGCTTGTTTACTTGTTTTCTGATTGGGGAGTCTGCTTGCTCGTTCAGCTTTTGGTTTGTAATTTTTAACTAGCTGTAGTTTGTTTTGGGATTCCTACCTTTCTGGTGCCTGACCTGGTAGATGGCAGACATAGACTGCTTCCAACTACATGGGCGAGGGTGTCTATAGGCCATTGCTCTTCATGTTTTTCAGAGTGGGTCACGTTCTGGCATGTGGTCCCCGGTAGGCTAGAACTCCACTGATTGACTGTTGCCACGGTCTAACATATACGTATAAGCCCGGAATAGCTCCGGGGCTGAGAGCCAAAGGGGCTCTCCACAGAACATAATGTAATGACAGATATATAATACAGTAACATAATTGAATTCACATACAGTATTACTGTATCAATATATGGTGGTGATAAATTATATTTGATATACAGTACAATAATTATGTCGCTTGATTGTAAAATACTAGGTGAGTTAGTAGCATAGTCATAAACCTCATTAACATATGGTATTGTAATTACTATATGGTACATACCTGGCATACTGGATCTTCATTAGGAACAGTTTCTTGACAATCTTCAGGTTTCCCAATGACAGGTGGTTTTGGAATGGATGGGCTTTGTGTAGTGCTCCCGAAGGTTGGTTTGGTGGTAAATACAACGGATGTAAGAGTGCCATCATCACTAGATAAGGAAGTTCTTTCTGTTGAAGCTGGCCGCAAAGTTGGCGTCACCATAGAGGATGACAGGAATATAGTGGTGGCTGTCGTTGTCCTGAAATGACAACACATAATGCCATAACTTTTGAAAAAAGAAAAATAATTTGTAAAATTTCTACAGACTATTACCTGTACATTATTTTCAATGTTTTGGCCATGTCTAACCCTTAGACTATTATGCCCTTAATAGCTGTCAACACTGCTGTGCACCAGAAATAAAAAAAGAATGGTGAAGTTGTTTTTGTCTTATAAAAGTGTTCATTTGTGTTTCCTGACCACAGGGGTGGGAGAGAGGGGGGGAAACGCAGGTGACATATTTTGGCCGCAATAGGGCGAGGAAATCTGACAAAATGTAGGCGTTGACAGCAAACATCGGAGGCGGTCAGCTCCGCCCGAGCTGTCTGGTGAGAGTTGCCACAAAGATATTACCTAATTATTTCAATGTTTCTGATTTATTTTTTCTTACCTTTTTTGCATTAATATTATTCAATAGTGTGAAGTGTGATATATTTGTATAATGTATGAATAATTGCTATACTCAAAAGTATGGTGTGCATATTAGTGATTCAATTATGTTCATAAAACAATAAACAAATAGTTTTTTTCTGTTATTACACTAAATACACACATTATATATAAGTATCTGCATGTTTTGTTCACATAACAAAGTTGGTATGGGGAGTCAAAACAACGAGTGACCACCGCACACCAGCTAGCAAATGCCACCTCCTTCCCTCCCTCACTAACACTTCACATGCCAACATTCATCCTACCACCAGCGGCTCTAGGGTCTCTACTTGTTTCAATTAGCTTGGAACCCAGCTCCTTCAAAAAACTAGCAGTACTTTTACCCCAGGCACCAAGTGTCTCTGAGGCAATGGAGACAAAATTGTAGTGGTGATCAAGATCTCTGTATTTATGCGACTTGGCTGCTTCACGATGATTGGCAGCACCTCCTGTCTGTGTAGAAGTTAACATAGGTGTTGGCTAGAGTTGAAATGCAAGTGTAGTCCCACACTAACTGTCTACCATTCTTCCAGGGGTTCACCGTGATCCCGTCTGAGCGACCGACAGGCTCATCAGAGTTACGGGGCATTAGGAAACGGAGTGCTCTCTCTGCTGGACAACCGGCTGTAGTAAGGCTTTTTTTAATAATGTCATTGACCTCACCATGTCTTGCATGCCATCCTCCTGTCCTTTGACAGAGAAGGCCAAAGCGAAGAGGAAGTTGCTGTGTTGCATATATATGCAGAGCCTTGCTGTAATCAGTAAAGTTCCCAAAGGAACAAAGCATACAATATTTAGGTATACAGAATATAAAAGCATAATGAGAGAAACTCAAAATAAAATGGTAACTTACATTGCTGTGGTCATGGTTAGCTCTTTGCGTCTTTCTTGGTAATCCAGAATATAGATAGTTGCCATTGCCATCAGACTGTCCAAATAAGATACATTATTTTAAAATAATATTAGTAATTACACTTCTGATAAACAATGGAAATGTAAATTCACATACAATATCAATATTAAATTAAGCAAATTGCAGTAAGGGTGGCATGCTTAAGCTGCATGATAATATTTTGTATGTCTTACCAAAATGCCATTATGCACACGAGAGTAATTGTGGTAACTTGAAGTGTCTTATTGCTGCAAATACCATCATCATGTGCACTGCCCATGTGCTTGTGACGCTTGGAACAGCCACGATTTCGGTGACACACTGATGATACTCGGGATGTAGCTATAATATTAAAAAAATTTTTTTACTTATTTGTTTCATATATTTAGACCAGTTAACTTACACGTGTATGAAATATTTATTTTCCAAAACTTCATAATAGTTACACAATTAATCCTACTTTTTTTTTTTTAAACTCATACAGTGCTACAGTGCAGCATGAAGTAAACATTAAATATTAAAATTGGTTCAACCACTGCACTGCGCAACGCACCATGAGGCTCTCGGTCAGTGGTGTGCAACGCGCCTCAGTGCTTTCATGGGTACAGTATATTGTACGATTCAAAAGCAGCGGCCTTTCTCACACATGTTAAACTCAGTGAGGCCCGTGCATGCTCCAGAATTTGATGGAAAAACTGTACCCAAATGGATCCATGAGTGTCGTCGATATCTGGCTGTTTAATTCACATAACATCATTAAATTATCTGGCCCCTCACCTGAAGTGCGGGTCGATACAGATGATGATGTTGACTTGAAGGATTCAAATCTTCGAAGCTGTGATATTTTCTTATTCATTATTTCAAGTTCTCCAATTCGGTTTTCTAAATTTCCCGTCACCTTGCACAGTTCCTTCACTGCCCCAACATTCTCCATGAATATGCGCTCCTAGAAAGAAAATATAAATAAGTAGTAATGCTGAATTCATGTTGAGAAAAAACCCATCCTCCCAAAATTATAGTACTTACAGCAACTATTGGTCTTATTCATTATCACTATCATATTTACTACCACCACCTTACTCACTATTATCACCTTACTCATTATCACTATCATATTTACTACCACCACCTTACTCACTATTATCACCTTACTCATTATCACTATCATATTTACTACCACCACCACCTTACTCACTATTATCACCTTACTCATTATCACTATCTTACTATGACCACCTTGTTCATTATCACTACCTTACTATCTATCATCAACACACTCATTGTTACCACCTTACTATCATCATCTTACTTATTATCATCACGTCACTATTATCATCCCCCTCATCATTATCAAAACGAGGTTTACAAAGTCGTCTGGATCAGAGTAAGGTGATGATAATGAGTAAGACAGTAACACTGAGGAAAGTGATGTAATGATTCAGGTACACGTAATTACACTTAGGTAATTACCTTAATCATTATCATCACCTTCCTCACTATCATCATCTTACTCATTATCACCTCTCTCTGATCCAGACAACTTCCTCAAAAGGTCAGATGTTAACACAAACAAGGATCAATGGTTTCAAGCTAAACAGGCCACAATGTAGGACAGGAAATAAGAGATATAAATTGTCATCCACACTTCCATGGAAATAAACATTCCATTCGCCTGGGCTGTATGGGTCTCGAACCGTGGACTCCAATAGAGGCCGAAGCTCTATAAAGTGTGGATGAGACTAATATATGAGTGTGTATTGAATTTATGACAGTTGTATTATAATACAACATCAAGTGGCAATATATACAACAATACTGGGAAAATTTTGTTTTTGTAAAATATGCCGTAGCTACTGTAAATAATGCCGCAGAAATAAATTTGCGGTAACTCGGGCGGCTTGAATGACCCGCGCGACGCCTCCCCGACGCAGCATGCTTGAGCGAGCAGGCTGGATGATGTCATCGGCGAACTTCTCACCTCATTTACTTCATTGGTAAGTACAGTTAATTTTTATTTTTATTTTTCCTGTGCTCAAAGAACACAAATGAACACTTTTATAAGAAGACAATTTTTGAGGGACTTTATTGTTGTTGCGCCTGACGGTGTTGAAGCCCTTAAGACCCTTAGCAGCATAAGGGTTAATGAAACACAACTCTTAGTGTCATGCCAAAAAAAACTAAAAATGGACTTTTGATGAGTTAATTTTTAAACTTCCTTCTAAAGTGAAGAAAAAATGTAAGGAAAATAGAGAAGATTCGTGCAAGAATCATTGATCTCACCCTTTCAGTCACATTCAATAATACAGTATATGCCTGCAGGAAAGACTCCTACCAATATATACTACTGTAATATATATATACACTGTACAGTATATATCAAATAAATAACTTCATTACCTTGTTAACCAATAGAAAGTTCTCAATTTTTTCTCCATTAGATAAAGTGATGTCACCAGTTGTTTTGACTGCATCTGGAATAACTTCTTTTACCTGAAGGAAGAATGTTTAATATTAGTAACAAATGTTGAACACTTGTTTTAAACTTTCTTAATTACCAAATGAATGGAGTATAAGACATAGAATCTTGCATTTTTTACTGTAACATTACTGCAATCATTATATACCGTGTTCACAATAATTCTAAAATAATTACTGTACCAATATTGCATGAAGAACAGCTTTATGATTGGTGCAACATTAATGGAAGCAACTGCAGACAATTAAAAAAAGGGCGCTGATCATATTCAGCAGTGCTCAAAATTGCAACCATTTAACATGTGTGCCAAACAAGTTGTAAATATATACTGACCTCTTGGGCTATGACACCGGTGTCATACACATCGTCACCTGTCATGCCAGCCTGGTCTGCAAACTCTTCTCTGTATGCATATTTCACCACTCTTAAATTTTGTACATTTTTTAGCTGCTCCTTTGTATCTATCTGAAATATAATATGACTGTTAACACTAACAGCATCTAATTTATTTTCTATTCATTACTCATCCTATGGTGGCAGTTCATTATGCACCTGTTTATCCAATGGTGACAGTTCATTATGCATCTATCCTATGGTGAAAGTTCATTATACATTTATCCTAGGGGTAATACAGTAGTTCATTATGCACATATTCATCCTATGGTGAAAGTTCAATATGCACCTATTTATCCTATGATGATAGTTCAGTATGTACCTATTCATTCTATAGTGATAGTTTACTGTACACCCAATATGCATCCTGTTAATGGTAATTTATTGTGAACTACATACTCATGCATTGAGTATGTGAAACTAATGTGAGCATTAGTGTCTGAGAGACCCCCCCTTATGTCTACCTGGGAGCTAGTTGGGAGTTATCTCTCCAAGATGGCTCCCAACTTCTAGCTTGCATCAGCCATGGAGTTCTTAGGGATACCAGGGACCAGAGCCAGAACCTGGCCTCCCTTAAAGAGGCGCTGGGAGAAGATGACAATCCGTAACCTCACTGGGAAAGGCAACCAGAAAGTCAGCGAACCAAAACAGACAACAGCTGGATTCAAAGTAGATCAAAGACTAGCAACCTGCCTAATGACCTCCCAAATGATGCAAACAAACAATTAAATCTCTCAAAACTAGTATTTGCTTGTCTGCTTGTTCTTACAATGATGTAGTTCTTACCCCATCAGTTCTTACTCTGTTGAATGAGATACTGTTGTTCTACACCAGAGTCGTTCTTACTCTGATGTGCACTTGACTGCAGTAAGGTCAAGTAGGGTTGCTACTCTGCTGTGCAAGGCTCCACTGTTTTTCAGCTAAGTGCTTTTGGGACTTTGCCTTCTGTGTACACTGTAGTGTGTTTGGAGCTGCATGTGCTCAGGTCTCTCTTCCCTAGGTGCTTCCTAGCACTGCCCTTGCACTGACAGATTTCCTTACCAGGTTGATACCTGGTTGATGGGGTTCTGGGAGTTCTTCTACTCCCCAAGCCCGGCCCGAGGCCAGGCTCGACTTGTGAGAGTTTGGTCCACCAGGCTGTTGCTTGGAGTGGCCCGCAGGCCCACATACCCACCACAGCCCGGTTGGTCCGGCACTCCTTGGAGGAATAAATCTAGTTTCCTCTTGAAAATGTCCACGGTTGTTCCGGCAATATTTCTTATGCTTGCTGGGAGGACGTTGAACAACCGCGGACCTCTGATGTTTATACTGTGTTCTCTGATTGTGCCTATGGCACCTCTGCTCTTCACTGGTTCTATTCTACATTTTCTTCCATGTCGTTCACTCCAGTACGTTGTTATTTTAATGTGTAGATTTGGTACTTGGCCCTCCAGTATCTTCCAGGTGTATATTATTTGATATCTCTCTCGTCTTCTTTCTAGTGAGTACATTTGGAGGCAAGGGCCTTAGAGGCCCTTGCCTAGGGTGAGTCAGGAGTCTTGTGGCCCCTCTGTTTTGGCCTGGGTCGTGAGCAACACTGGTTGGAGGAGCACACTGGTAACTTGTATTTTTAACATTTATGGTGTTCAGAGGTTGGTGCCTTCACAACCATGTAGCCCGGGCTGTGTCAGCTTACTTTTAGGTCCAGCATAGTGGCCTGGTGCTTGGATGTACTGCTTCATTTACCCTTTGAGCCCTGGAAATCCCAATGAGTTCGGTATTTACCTATTTAGCTTCGGGGAGCCGAAGGGGCTCCCCCCAGAAAACCAGTGTTGAATGTAATGAAACACCATTTTCTGGGTGAGACCCGGAACCTCCTCGGCAACCCTCCCTCCCTCCAGTCAGCAGCTTTCATGGGTTTTGATATCCAGCCTCAGATAGCTGGTGCGGGGGTCTGGAGCTCCCCCTCCCCCTCCTGGGGAGAGGGAAGCTGTGTAGACTGTGGTGGCGGTTGTGACGTCATGCTCGTTTGTTTTTGTTTGGGGCAGTCCTGTCCAACAGTTCGACTTTCAGTAACAATATTTTAACCAGATAGGGTTTGTTTTGGGGGCCTAACTTTCTGGGTGGCAGACCCAGTCGATGGCAGACATAGAATGCTTCCAACCACATGGGGAATCCTATAGGCCATTGCTCCTCATGCCTCTCTGAGAGGGCCAGGTTATGGTTCATGGTCCCCGGTAGGCCTAAGAACTCCATTCACTTTGACTGATGTCAGGGTCTAATACATTCATATCAGCCTGGATAGCTCTGGGAAGCCTCCGGGTCTCACCCAGAAAATGGCATTTCATTACATTCCATGCTGGTTTTTTAACACTTTCCTGGATTTTCGACTTGGACTTACGGGCGGTTTCCCTAACCGCTTGTCGGATCACGACGTAAATTTACGGACCGTGTTTTATATTGGGTATTTACTACTCGATCGACTTGGGGTTTGTATGAATATGTTTGCCATTAAATTTTTGTTTTCTCTAATAGGCACTGTGCCTATTTGAGAAAACAGCAATGTATTGTAACTTAGAGGAGAGACTATTGAATTGGTGTCACAACGAGGGTAATCGCGCACTCCACACACTCTTGTGTTGGCCGCGATCATGATTCAACATTTATATGCATATGTCTGTGTAGAGAATTTTATTCCGAACACTATACAAACAAAAAAAACGGAGTGAATCAAGTATAAACTTGAAAAAACATGAGCAAAGTAAAAACTTTTTACGCTCACGGGTACAAACACGCGTAAGATTCGCGTAAGATTTTATTCGCCGCAAATTTATTTGACGCTCTGTTGGCCAATTCTACCCACGTTCTTATAGAACTTTCTATTGCAAACACATTCCTATAAAAATGAAATACGTAGCTCAAGAAATAATGTCATGACAGTGAAATAAGTATAAACTTTTAAAGCGCTGCATCACAACAGTGTCGTCGCTGCTGAAATCACGGCTAACGCTTCGCCCAGTTCCCACACTCTTGCGGAACATAATTAGACATTGATAGGCATATGTCTGGGTGGGGAATTTTATTGCGAGTTCAGTGATATCAAAATAAGCGCTGTAGGATGACTATGAGGCTGGCAACAAACGAAAGAATATGAACATTTACTTCCTGTTTGGGTGTCACGGCGAGTCATCTTCGTGTTTATTTACTTCGTGGTGGGATAGCAAATGCTTGGGTGACATTTTATGCATATGATCCTGTAGAGAATTTTATTGCCAACGCATTGATACCAAAATGAAAAACGTAGCTCGAGAATTGATGTTAGGAGCGTGAAAAGATGATAAACTTTTTTGTGCTCACGCTTGAGCGCACAGAACGCCGCGCGCACAACCCGCTTTTTTTTCCAGGGAGTGCCGCGCGCACTAAAGTGTTAAGTTAATATTTTTGGGATGTGGAACGGATTAATTAAATTAATATTATTTCTTATGGGAATATTTGTTTTGGTTTACAAATTTTTGGTGTACAACGTGTGTCTGGGAATGGATTAGGATCGTAAACAAAAGTACCACTATGTATAGTACACTAGGTACTATACTGTATATGCATTATATTAGGCCTAGGATGGTTAGGTTAGGTTTTATTAGCAACATAATTACAAAATCTTTTCTGGTTTGTTCAAATTCAATATTACCAAACTCTATTTTCTATTGCATCAATATATGTATGGTGGTCCACATAGTTATTATAAGTACTATCTAAACAGGAGGGTGGCTGATGCGACCTAGTAGATGGGAACCATCTCACTACAGTATATTGCTTCTGGGAGCTACAAGGGGCTTCAACCAGAAAGTGGCACAGACACCAACATTTAACCAAACCACACACTAGAAGATGGAGAACTACTTCTTCAGATACGTTATTGGGACTCATCAACTGCAACAGCATTTACCTCGGCCACATCCTTCTTGGCACGTTTATCTGAAGGCTGAAGTAATTGTCCGGTGATCTTGAGGTTGCCATGAATTACAAGTGCCTCATCAGGTCGGTCTGTATTAATACCCACACGGCCCATGTGGTATATAGATTCAGGGTATGTTCCTCGCTGGAATGTGTACTCGACATCACTTTCAAACTGACCTGGATTTGATGCCTGAAAAAATATATTGGCTGCATTATTTATGAAGAACAGTTAATTTAAAAAATATTAAGATAATTTTTTTTTAATAGAGTGACTAAGGAAGGGAACGATGATTCTTTATGCTAACATTCTATATATTACAATGCAAACAATATTAAGAATATTGAGAAAGACCTGACCTGACTCATCAACTGCAACACTCTTACAAGGTTCTCAGAGTCCCACTTATGGACCAGGAACAACAAGGACACTCACCGAAGGGATGAGGTTAACTTTGACCATGCCTGAGGCCAACCACCCCACAATGACCAGACTCAAAGGCAGGGAAGAAACATGATCTGAAAGCCCCGACCCCAAGAAAGGGGAAGAGACCAACCAACTCTACTGCAGGCCATGGGAGACAACCCAAAATGCCCATGAATAATGAGACCAGGAGCTGGTAAAATCAGCCAGATGCCTCCCTTTGGCATCATTAATGGGGCAAACCACAAAAGATTCAGCATACCATGAGTAGAACCATCCTTCCACGACATATAGTTGTAATGTCTAACAAAAAAGAACTTGCAGCAGTAAGTGTAATGATCTGGGAATCTGACTCTCCCAAAGACCTACCTTGACCAACAGCAGGTGAGGTTCCAACCCTACCAGTCTACCTCTGAATAGGGACAGAACCTCGAGAACACAACAAATGATCAATAGGCCGACAGAAAAAAACCACTGCAGACTTTGGGATATGGCATCCTCTGGAAAGAAGAGGCAAGAAAGGAGAGGTGGACAAAAGGGAAAGGGGCCAAGCGAATCTAGAGAATGGTGGACAAAAGGGAAAGGACCAAGCAAATCACAGAAAGTGCTAACATGGCCCATGACATGCAAAGAGGACTGATTAGGCAAAAAAAGGAGAGGGGGTGAACATTTTGGACAATGCTGCCAAGGCAGAAACTGAAGACTTCAAGGCCTCCACACCAAGGATGGTACCAAGCAAAGCCACATCCTCATGAAGCTTCCCAGCGAGTCCCTCCAAGAGGACCCAAGCTTGAAAGACGTCTGCTGTAAGGAAGAGAGCTTTGTAGTATATTTAAATAATGATTGTGCTGTAAAGTGTACTTTCAATACTCCTGTCAAAGCAGTAGCTAGCCCTACACATGCACAACAATATATTTACAGTGGGAGAACTATTTCCTCTGGTATAATCACTGACAGAATAAATGACCACTATACTACCTTCCTCATAGTAAACATGGACATAACACCATGGAATACCCCAAAAAATAACCTTCAAACAACACAGATAAGCAGCAATAGGCAATTCCTTTTTCTCTAGGAATCCAAACTTAATCATAACTTGCTTCTTCTAGAAGGTAACCTTAATTTTTAGAACCTCTATCTCTAGAAGCTTGCCATAAATCAATATCTTATAGAAACTGTTCTAGATCAGAACTTTCTCCTCAAGAAGCACATCAAAGATGAAGCCTCCTTCTCCAGAAGTTCTTTCTAAAAAACTAATTTCCTAGAAATGTGCCATAATCAGAACCCCAAAACTAATTTAAATCCAAATGCTTTGCATAGACCCATAAAAATTCCAAATAAAATGCATTTCTTTAGATGTGAAGATCTCCCTATTATAATGGTTTTCAACCTGGGACTCACATACCCTTATAAGCACTAGGTTATACATACCTCAGGCAGTTTGGCATGCTTTTTAATAATTTGATTTTGCTCAAACTCCAAATAAGCAGCATTTTTGGAATTGATGCATATCCCCCCAAATATTCCCTTTTCATAACCCAGGTTGATAAGTCCTGCTTTACTAGCACTCACTCTGACGATGATCTTTTCTGAGGCATGGGCAGCAATGGGGTAGGCATTGTCTCCACAGTGAGCTTTAAGAGCCACCACCAAATAGAAGTAGCGTTGATCCGGGTTGGGCTTGCCCTTCTTACGCATATTGTTGCTTGTGGTTTCAGAGAAATGCAGACGACCCACTGTGATCTTGCTCATCTGGTCATTCTTCAGGTCAACACTGTGGGCAGAGCAGTAGGGGCAGGTACAGAGGGGAAAATATACTCATGATCAGTGGAGGCACTTATCATAAAGGTTTATTTTGGTAAAAAAAAAACAAAAAACTGAGGTTTGAAGGGATGAATAAACTATCTGTATATTTTTGAGAAAGTGAACAAACAAGAAATATTTTTGTAGGGACTTTTAAGAAGTAAGATGTTCAACTGAAAAATATTTAAAAAAATAGTACACATTCTCATTAAGAATCCTTAGCAGTCATAATTTAAATTACTGTAACTTAATTCATGAAATCATTCAAAAGGAAGAACTCTATGTATCACTATGTACTGTAATCTAATTTTTAGTTATATGTATATAATTTTTTAATTTATTTAATTTTTAAAATACTGTAGATGCTTACGGTACTGGGTGGAAGGCCTTCTTACTCCTGTCACTTTGGCTCTGTTCCACGCGTATCATTTGTGATGGAGACTCTGTTTTGACACCAAAAAAGTGCACATAGAAGCGGTCCACTTTTTGCAGGCCATCTGGACTCTTCACAAACACAGGTTCACCAGATGCCTGTCAAGAGATGCAGAAGCTGCCGTCATTGGAGAATTGACATAGGATCTATTTTGTTGCTACAGTATTCAATTAAGTTTTTGTGATAAAGAATATGGAGCAACAGTTATGATGATGAACCTTAAGCAGAAATTATTTTGTTGCTGAAGGACCATTAGAGGAGTTAATGTTATTGAAGAATTCAAAAGAAATTAATCAATTGTTATGTGATACACAAACTGGGATCTAAGAAGTTATAGATTCACAAAGTACCCTCGCATGTGTGGGTCTGAGACACACAATCCCCCCCCCCCCTTGTGTGGTCTGGGACACACTACCCCCCCCCCTTGTGTGGTCTGGGACACACTACCCCCCCCCCTTGTGTGGTCTGGGACACACTACCTCCCCATGTGTGATAAATATTAGTTGGCTTCCAACTTGTTGCAAATACAATACACTTGCACTTAATGCAAATTGCAGTACGGAGTGTAGGGCCACCGCACTGTATAAGGTCTCTGGATGTAGATATGTTTCTCTTGCAGACATAGGTATTGCTAAAAGAAAATCCCCTACATGAATGGGGCCCACTCATTTCTCTAAATCAGGCTTTTTCCTGTGGTGACATTGTAGCATGGCCTCAGCTATTGCCTTCCATTGGGCTGTACCAGCTGGACCTTTTTTTTTTTGCTGAATTTGGTTTGGTATAAATATGAGCTGCCTTGTACAGGCCAAATGGTCTTCTGTAGTTTTATTTATTCTGTTGTTCTTATGGATGATGACCCAAACATTAACAGGGCCCTGGAGGGAACTGACCTGGACATGAAGTAATCTGAAAGTTACTGACCTGGACATGAACAGTGACCTGGAAGTGATTTTTCTTCTGGCAGACAAAAGCTTCATCTGGGTTAGAGAAGTTGAAGCCTTTATCAGCATCCACACGGAAAGTTGGCAGTGGTCTGTTTGTATATAAAACAATTTGTTAGTGAACCAAAATTAATCATATTCTAATATACTTCAGAATTGTAGGTGTAGCTACTGAAGGCATGTGTAACTCACAGCTCTTTCAAGGCAGAATCACAGAGGGCAGCCCAGGAGTGCTGCTGGAAGTTGTGGAACCGGATGCACTGGTAGGAGGAATCCATGAAGGGTCCACCAGTTGAATCCATGGTGTACTCATCCTCTTCTGAGTACGACGTAACTGCCACGTTAGGTCCAAGATGGCTCGTTACTCCTTGGTCTGGGGAGGGTATATAGGATGTTACTCTCTAGTTTATGGAAGGGTTTGGAAGGACGTTACTCTGTGGTCTGTAGCGAGTATTGAAGGACGTTATTTCCTGGTCTGTAGAGGGTATTGAAGGATGTTATTCCCTGGTCTGTAGAGGGTATTGAAGGATGTTATTCCCTGGTCTGTGGAGGGTATTGAATGACGTTACTCCCTGGTCTGTGGAAGGTATTGAATGACGTTATTTCCTGGTCTGTAGAGGGTATTGAAGGATGTTATTCCCTGGTCTGTAGAGGGTATTGAAGGATGTTATTCCCTGGTCTGTGGAGGGTATTGAATGACGTTACTCCCTGGTCTGTGGAAGGTATTGAATGACGTTATTCCCTGGTCTGTGGAGGGTATTGAATGACGTTATTCCCTGGTCTGTTGGGGGTATTGAATGATGTTATTTCCTGGTCTGTGGAGGGTGTAGAGGATGCAACCCGTTCTAGCACTTGCTTTTAGTATATATTGGCTTATTTAATAAGTGCATATGTGACATACTAATTGATTGTGAATATTTTAGTTTACCTTGAAAAGCTTCATAGAAAACACCGACCTCACCTAACCTCCTTAGTATGTTAAGATAAGCATCTTATTGCTTCTTATTTACAATTATTACTTAACCTATCAATGGTATAGGTTAAGTAATAATTGTAATCAAGAAGCAATAAGATGCTTATCTTAATTACTAAGGAGGTTAAGTGAGGTCGGTGTTTTCTATGAAGCTTTTCAAGGTAAACTAAAATATTCACAATCAATTAGTATGTCACACATGCACTTATTAAATAAGCCAATATTGACTGTAAGCAAGTGCGAGAACGGTTGGAGGATGTTATACCTTGGTCTGTGGAGGATATAAAGGATTACCTGAATTTACCTGAGGACCACTAATACTACTAACCTCGACGAGGACAGGAAGGTGGTGGCTTGTCAAATTTGCCTTGATGATCTGTTTCAGTTGAATTTTAAAATTTAACAGTTTTGGCATTTATGGCTTCGGCGGGTAGGTGGTTCCATGGGTTTAATAATAATAATAATAATAATAATAATAATAATAATAATAATAAATATAATAATAATAATAATTCATTGTGTCGGGGGACAGGAAGCCAGAGTGTATTCGTACATTATAGGCTTATATAAAGGTCATCCAAAGCTTGAATTACTGACCCTCCCCCAGCATGCAACCCCACAAGAAGTTGACGAACTCCTGGGTACCTACTTACTGCTAGGTGAACAGGAACATTGGGTGATAGGAAATGCGCCCTACTATTTCTGTCCCGCCCGGGACTCGAAGCCTAAATTTTCAATTGTGTGTCGAGAATGAACCCGACTGTACTACCAAGACCCTTTTTTATAGCCCTGTGGGTGAAGCAGCATCTCCCTATTCTCAGACCAACATTGTAGTTTGTTGAGCCTGAACCCTTTGCTCATTGTTTGTGTTACATCTGACCTGAAGAAATTGTCTGGATCAACATCCTCCAAGTTGTTCAGTATTTTAAAAGTTCCAGTGAGATCTGGCCTGTCATGCCTGGTTTGCAGTGGTCCGTCTAATAACCAAAAGTTACCCAAAGCTTCCTAGCATTATAAATAAATAATAAATAAATCTTTATTTAGGTAAGGTACATACATAAAGAGATTTTACAAAGTTTGTTGGGTTAATAGATAGAGCTAGTAAGTATAAGAGCTTATGTATAAGTATAGAGCTTATAAGTATAGTTATAAGTATATATATATAAGTATAGTTATAAGTATATATATATAAGTATATAGTTATAATATACTTAAGTATATAGTTATAAGTATAGTATGTAAGTATAGAGCTTATGTAAGTAACGAAAACATATGATAAATTTACTCCCTATAATAATGGTGCTGAATGTAGAACATGAAAAAAAAAACGTTTTTACTCTGAAATAATATCACTATATAACGAAATTGGGTCCATCTAATTATCCAAAGCCACAACAATGTCGCTTGGATCGTCGACTTCCCATGGCGTCACTTACTTTCATCTAATTTAGTTATAAAATTATATTGTTTCAGAGAAAAAAATGTGTTTTTTTCATGTTCTACATTCAGCACCAACATTATAGTGAGTAAATATATGATATTTCTTCATTAGTTACATAATGGTAGGAAGCTTTGGGTAATTAGACTTTGGGTAATTAATACGGACCCAGGGTAGGGTGCAGCACGCCCTGAGCTACGGCGACCAGCGCATGATGGGATGGCCATCATATTTGTATTTTATTTTTTATGTATTTTATATATACAAGAATTCTTATATTCGTGTGCAGCTACTAGCACGCATAGCGTTTTGGGCAAGTCCTTAATCCTAATTTTCACGTACACACATCTTCAGGAAGCAACCCGTAGCATCTGTACAACTCAGATTTACTGCTGGGTGAACAGGAGCATCAGGGTGAAAGAAACTCTGCCCATTACTTTCCGCCTCCACCGGGGATCAAACCCGGACCCTTAGGACTACGAATCCCGAGCGCTGTTCACTGAGCCTTCAGGCCCCTGACGGCTGATCAACTCAACGTACTGGCGCTCCAGTGCATCTTACAAAATATTTCTGGGTTACTTAATGCACGACAGAACCCATAGTGTTTCCCGATCAACCTTCCAAATCTCTGATAATAGCCTTCCCAGTTTGGTGCCTTCTTTTGATAATTACTTCCAAATGCCTGCAGTGTTACCAGGGAGCAACCTTTCAAATCTCTACAGTGTTGCCAAACCAATCTATTAATGTGACGTAACAGGTGCCAAGGCGGTGTAATATCGGCGACTAGCAAATGGTGTCAAGGTAGTGTAGCAGGTGATTGGTAACCGGTGTCGAGGCGGTGTAACCTGGGCACATAATGAGAGAGGCAGGCGAGCATTCATCATAGCTCAGCTACACGCACCACAAATTCTTATTACAAATATCTGCGAGTGTCAAGAGTCGCTAAATATAGCGAGGGTCCGAGCTCGCCCAAGGGGCCAGGACAAATACTGAAGCATTATGGACGATTTAGGTATCAAAACAGTCTTAGAGTTGGAAGACATGGTTAAGCCAGAACTGTGAATCATTTATCGTGAGGTGGAAGTTGATGAGCAGGTATCGGTGAGGGAAGCCGAGAGTATAATTAATTATACACTTATCACGGCGTAAATATCCAGGTATACGAGTTACCTGCATGTTGGTGAATGACGTTACGGAAATTGGAAACAAATATATTTAAACCGAAGGATTCTAAGATTGTGTTCAATTAGGAATGTGACACGAGTGTTTGTGTGGGTTGAGCTCCAGCTCTTGGGGTTCAGGAGAATGAGCTCCAGTTCTTGGGTAGAGGAGACTAACCATCGTCCTCTATACATATTACACTAAACTCTCCACTGGTTGTTAACAATTGGGGGGGGGGGGGGGAGGGGCAGTCCCCCAATTGTTAACCGTCCCCCGTCCTCTCCACTGCTAGCTTGCCCTCAAGGAGCCACGCTTGAAGATGATCTAAAGTGGATATGGATAACTAAGTTCTGCACATTCATATATATAGCTGGCTGGATTCATATACAAGACTTAAAATACTGAACAATTTGGAGGTTGTTGATGGAGACGACAAGGTGTTCAGGTCAGGTGTAACACCACCAAGGACCAACGGGTTCAGGTTCAACACCCACAATGTTGGTCTGGGAACACCAGATGCTGCTTCACCCACATGGCTATAAACCCATGGAACCTCATACCTGTCGAAGACATAAATGCCAAAAAACTTAAATATTAAATTCCAACTGGAAAAGATCAAGGCAAATGGGGGGGGGGGAGAACCTTCTTCGACAAGTCGCTGGCTTCCTGTCATCGTCGAGAACATTAGTGTTACTGGCCCTCAGGTAAGTAATTCAGTGACACCTCGTCGTCGTGTTTAACATCTCTCATAGTGTGTGTGGCATAAACATCTCTCATAGTGTGTGTGGCATAATGTCAACATTTGAAGGTTTATGCTTGAGTGTGTATCCTCACCTGGCTCTTGCTTAATGTTAACCATGGGACCCATACCGCCAGAATCATTCATCTTTCTCTTCTTAGCCGCAGCCACCGCCGCCGCCCCTGGAGGTGCGGCAGGAGAGGCTGCAGCATTAGCAGCGCCGCCAGAAGCAGGCCCCTGGCTCACTACACTCTGCGGCCCGCCGTAGACTGCCGTAGACGTAGACCCCAGTCCTGCGGCAGGCACTGACGACCCGCTCAGATGAGACCCTCCCAGCATTATTGGCTGCTGATATCCCAGGCTGTTGTTGCCATGCATGGGGTTGTGTGAGGTGGGGTTGGGGAGGGCCTGCGTAGCCTGTAACACGGGGTACGAGGAGAAGGCCATCATATTGCCGCCAGGGGCGCTGCTGTACAGGTCGACAATACCACCAACCTTCTGGTCTGTAAGCCACGAGAACACACAATCACCACTTGACAGAAATAGTCTCCACAGTGTTGGAATAACAGCTATATTTAGTAACGCCCCCCTCCCTCCTCCAAAAAACAATTAGGATCTAAAATATATATCAACATATGTGCCCCATTATATTTCGAGTGCTAAATATACGTTCAAAAAGCTGCCCATTGAGTAAGTAGAGTTGAAGAAGAGGAGAAGTGTTGGAGGCGAGGGTTGTCTCTCTAGCCAGACCTCGTGCACAGCATATCAACTCCTCCACCGTATTCACAAGGTGCCCTCGGAAATACTAAGGGAGGGAGGGAGGGAAGGAAGGAGGGAGGGAGAGATTGGGGGGGGGGAGAAAGGAAGAGATGGAGAGAGAGAGAGAGAGAGAGAGGTAGGAAGGGGAAGGAGGGAGAGTGGGAGGAAGAGAGGGAGAAAGGAAAGGAGAAAGAGATAGGAAGGGAAAGGAGGGAGGGAGAGACTCAAGGGAAAGGTGGCGTGGGAGGAGAAAATAATTACCACAAAGGCCACGGGAGTAATGAGGAAAAATATTTATAAAGAGTGAGCAGTGGGCCGGCGAGGCTGGGCTCTACTGGCCTCTCCTCTTGTGTATGTTACCGGAACACTGCTCGCTTGGCCACGGCGATATTCACCTTTGTTGGCAGTTTACTGCCTTTTTGGAGAGGCATGTTCAGGTCAGGAGAGAGTTTACTTGCTTGATACTTACTCTGGTGGGTGAGGAGAGAGTTTACTTGCTTGATACTTACTCTGGTGGGTGAGGAGAGAGTTTACTTGCTTGATACTTACTCTGGTGGGTGAGGAGAGAGTTTACTTGCTTGATACTTACTCTGGTGGGTGAGGAGAGAGTTTACTTGCTTGATACTTACTCTGATGGGTGAGTAGAGGACACAAAATGAACCGTTTTCGTGACGCTGTGAAACCTTAGGTGGACGGGCTGACATATTAAGGTTTGGGAAGAGTGGGAAGAGGTATACTCAGGTGGAGAGAGGTATACTCAGGTGGGGGGATGTATACTCACGTGGAGAGAGGTTTGGGTGGTCGAGGGGGGAGTAGGGCTCGGAGCCAGAGTCAGGCGGACTATCAGGAAGGTGGTGCCTGTGTGGAGGAGGAGGGCGGGGCGGCATATTAGTGTTTGGATCAAGTCTTGAGGCAGTAAATATCTCATGTTACACCCAGGACTACCCAACGTGTCCTGTTACTCCCAGGACTACCCAACGGTGTCCTGTTACACCCAGGACTACCCAACGGTGTCCTGTTACACCCAGGACTACCCCACGGTGTCCTGTTACACCCAGGACTACCCAACGTGTGTCCTGTTACACCCAGGACTACCCAACGTGTGTCCTGTTACACCCAGGACTACCCAACGTGTGTCCTGTTACACCCAGGACTACCCAACGTGTGTCCTGTTACACCCAGGACTACCCAACGTGTGTCCTGTTACACCCAGGACTACCCAACGTGTGTCCTGTTACTCCCAGGACTACCCCACGGTGTCCTGTTACTCCCAGGACTACCCCACGGTGTCCTGTTACACCCAGGACTACCCAACGTGTGTCCTGTTACTCCCAGGACTACCCAACGTGTGTCCTGTTACACCCAGGACTACCCAACGTGTGTCCTGTTACACCCAGGACTACCCAACGGTGTCCTGTTACACCCAGGACTACCCAACGGTGTCCTGTTACACCCAGGACTACCCAACGGTGTCCTGTTACACCCAGGACTACCCAACGTGTGTCCTGTTACACCCAGGACTACCCAACGTGTGTCCTGTTACACCCAGGACTACCCAACGTGTGTCCTGTTACTCCCAGGACTACCCAACGTGTGTCCTGTTACACCCAGGACTACCCAACGGTGTCCTGTTACACCCAGGACTACCCAACGGTGTCCTGTTACACCCAGGACTACCCAACGGTGTCCTGTTACACCCAGGACTACCCAACGTGTGTCCTGTTACACCCAGGACTACCCAACGTGTGTCCTGTTACACCCAGGACTACCCAACGTGTGTCCTGTTACACCCAGGACTACCCAACGTGTGTCCTGTTACACCCAGGACTACCCAACGTGTGTCCTGTTACACCCAGGACTACCCAACGTGTGTCCTGTTACTCCCAGGACTACCCAACGTGTGTCCTGTTACTCCCAGGACTACCCAACGTGTGTCCTGTTACAC
This sequence comes from Procambarus clarkii, assembly GCF_040958095.1. NCBI lineage: Eukaryota > Metazoa > Arthropoda > Malacostraca > Decapoda > Cambaridae > Procambarus > Procambarus clarkii. The sequence continues at coordinate 204,370 of NC_091188.1, read as the reverse complement.
CCAGGACTACCCCACGGTGTCCTGTTACACCCAGGACTACCCAACGGTGTCCTGTTACACCCAGGACTACCCAACGGTGTCCTGTTACACCCAGGACTACCCAACGTGTGTCCTGTTACACCCAGGACTACCCAACGTGTGTCCTGTTACACCCAGGACTACCCAACGTGTGTCCTGTTACACCCAGGACTACCCAATGGTGTCCTGTTACACCCTGGACTACCCAATGGTGTCCTGTTACACCCAGGACTACCCAACGGTGTCCTGTTATTTTACACTCTGGACAACAAGACACAGACCCACCGACTTATAGTGATTACATTCTACCTGACAATTGACCTGTCATGTCAGTACACCACAACCATAATATTACAATAATTGCTCACCAATAAACTAAAATTAAACACAAAAACTAATTATTTAAACCAAGTTATTAATGTTTTAAGTCAACTAGTGGAGAGTAAATATTTGTGAGGTAGTATTAGTGTTGAGAGGAACTAGGTGAGGCTTTCTCTCATGATATTCCTGCGTGCTGGGTGGACCTTCACTCCTGTTGTATCAGGCACCTGCACCTCTCTAATTACTTATCAACTCAATGTTCTTGAGGATATCCTCGTAATCCATCCACACACTTGCCAGTGCAGACTACCCATCGCATACCCATGTATGGGAGCTGGTCGGCCGAGCGGACAGCACGCTAGACGTGTGATCCTGTGGTCCCGGGTTCGATCCCGGGCGCCGGCGAGAAACAATGGGCAAAGTTTCTTTCACCCTATGCCCCCTGTTACCTAGTAGTAAAATAGGTACCTAGGTGTTAGTCAGCTGTCACGGGCTGCTTCCTGGGGGTGGAGGCCTGGCAGCGTGGCGGCTACGCTCAAATCTTAACAGTTCTAAAAGTTTACAACAATGCTGGAGAAAATAATGTTAAAAAACTAGCTATGTTCGTATGTTTATGTTTTCCCAAAGATTATACGTCAATCTAGCGTAATAAATGAAGTGTGATCAGAATTAACAGATGTTACGCCAGAACCTGTGTAACCTGCCTGTTAATTAACCTAAACTAACCAAACCTGAGTAAACTGTTCATGTACAGCATAACTAACTAGTTTATCACTGTTCAAACTTGTTTAAGTAAACTAACATTAGGGTACAGTTCCTGAGCCCATTATGTGCCTCTTATAACATTTTCCACTACGACTCACAGGATGGATATGGCGTCCACTACGACTCACAGGATGGGTAAAGGATCCACTAAGACTCTAGCCTGCCCTTATAAACAAAGGCCAAATCCTCGTTAAACAAGCCCCCCCCCCCCTGCTGTTTATGAATGAACACCGTTTTACAAACGACTGATGACGTTCGAACAGTGTTTCGTTGACGACCTCTGTTCGAACCAAAACGCTTTAAATGCTTCATCCACGCTCTTCAAATACAAATAATCTCCAACAGAACCTAACCTAACCTAGGTAGAAATGTAATATATAATATTATATTTCTATAACTATAAATAGAAATTTAATATATAATAATATTGACATATATAAGAAGAAATACATTTTTAATACACAATGTTAAAATTAATGAATGTGTCTTTGGTCGTTTCTGTAACGAACACAATCACGGGAGATTTGCCGTCGCTAATCTATTGCTATCAGTGGGTAGGGATACGGTATCTGTGCATGGGGGTTCAACCACTGCAAATTATCTCAAGCTCATCATCATCATCATCATCATCCAGTCAAATCTAGTATCAGAACCACTGTATAACGAACTCTGTCTTCAGACAGACACAGCCCATCTGTTAAACATACTAAACATTCTCTATCGACTTGATAATGGTCCAGGACGGACCGAAACGTCGTCGTCCCTTCACATTCTAGTGTGTGGTCTGGTCATCATACTAAACATACATTCACTTCACACATTCTCATGTGCTATTTGCATGTATAAAACCTTGTTCCTAAATACTAATCTTCATCTGAAACTTTTCTTGATAGGCGTAATAGAACCCATGAGCACCACACTAGAAATAAATCTCTTTGATATCCCCAGAGTCAAACTAACACTCCATGCAAATAAAGGGCCCAAGTCTATGAAACTTACTTCCTAATGAATAAAAAATTGTCCAACCTATGCCTTAGTCAAAGGTAAGATAAAAAAAGTACCTAATTTCAACCGTACAGTTTCCTACCTTGTGCTTCAAACTCATACTGTATCTTGTGCCATCCACTTCCTCAATATTAATACTTAAGACATGCATCTTCATCATTGTAATCATCTCCGTCAATTTATATTGTAGTTATTATCTTGAACTAAAATTGTGCTACAATGTTCCTATTCATCTAACCTTATTTAAGTCTGTCAGCAGACTTTGCGTCACTATGTAATCCAATAGTTACTTATCCAATGCTTAGCTCCCTCCCTTGTGTCGGGGAATTATATCTGCTGATTTAAGCACTTCTGGTTTTCACCCGTGTCCAAGCTTTTCCTCCACACTACACTTGAGTGCGTGTGCTACTGGCACTTCGCATTTCTTTATAAATATTGAATTCCAAGAATCTGGACTTGGGTCTGAGTGCATGAGCAGGTTGTAAATTTATCTTTCAAAATATGAACTGTTTGTGTTGAGATCAGTTATATTGTTAGAGGTTTGAATATCGTTCATAAAGAAGCTCTTCCACTTTCATTGGGAGCTAAATTTAGCCTTATACTGGTCTTTGAGGATTCTACCTATTTCCTTGTGCTCTATGTACGAACCTTCACTTGTGAGTATAGGTTCAATGCTGGTGGAGGTTTAATATTTTGATTTCGCATATGTGAAGAAATATTTTGGATTGTTCTTCATCTCACGTGTGATTTTTTGTTCCAAATTTCCCTTCTTCAGTCTGGTATGATTGTGTCAGATTCTGCTGTGTTTCTTTAATCTCCCTGTTTAATTTTTGTCTGTTGGGATAGTCGTGTTTGCTAAAGCAGTTCCATTAATTTGTTCCGTCTTCTGTATTGTCGTCTGCGTTCTCTTCCTTAGCTGGTCCTCTTTATGACCTTATGTGAAGGGAAACATTTCAAGTAGACTTTGTATGCTTCAGCAGTCAGTTGTTCTATTTCTTGCATAGGAGATTTGTTACTTAAGACAGTTTCCTCAATGAATGCATGCAGGTTCCACGTTTATTTTTTCCAAGTCAATCCACTTAGTATTAAAATTTAATTTATTGAATAACACCTCTTACCTGATAATTTTTTGGACATAATACGAAAATATATGCTGAAATATTTATACATATGATTTACCCTTACAATTTTGTTCAAACATATTGAAAATGTATTGCCTAAAGTGACCAACCACCAAAAAGCAATGTAAAATGGAAATACATAACTACATGTAATGCATAAAAGAGGCAACGAAAAGTGATAAGGTAGCATGCAGGACCCACCGATAACCAGTGTAGGCGGAGTTATAGCTGTGATAAGGGTTGTAGTAGCCAATAGGCGTAGTGCCCCTGGCCCCTGTGGCCTGGGATTGCCTGGCCCTACTGTCCATACTGGAGGGAGGTGGAGGGCCACTCAGCCTGGGCCTACTGTCCATACTGGAGGGAGGTGGAGGGCCACTCATGCTGGTGGTAGTGGAAGAGCCACTAGAACTTAGGTGAGGCTGAGCCATGACCAGCTGCGAGGGGGCCGAGCTGCAGTGAAAGGTGCACTCAGCAAACTCTTCTACATGGAAACAATAGCAAGAGAGCTTTAATGCAAAATAGGTTTCTTGTTTCCAGTTCGAGGGCAGACAGAAGAGAAACTAGTAAAAATAGGGTTACTACAAAGATGCAAACAATGGTTTCTAATTTAGATAAGCAGTTGCTAATCAAGAGAAGTGGTTTGTAATAAGACAAGTAGTCTATAATTAAAGTGACATTTAATTAAGCAAAGTGGCTTCTATATAAGATTGATCGTTTCTAATGAAATCTAACAGTTTTAAACTCAAAAAATCACTTTCTTATTAAGAAAAGTGGTTTCTAATTCAAGTAAATGATTAATAATTAGAAGGCGTTTGTAATAAAAATAGGTGGTACAAAATAAACTGGTTTCAAGCTAAGATAAGTAGTTTTTTTTTTAATTAAGATAATGGTTTCTAAACAAGCAATGGTTTACAATTAACAGAAGTTGTTTCTAATTAACAGAAGTTGTTTTTAACTAAGAGAAGTCGTTTCTAACTGAGTTGCTTCTAATTAAGAACTGTGGCTTCTAGCCAACAAAAGATGCTTATTGTTAGGAATAATTTATAATCAACAAAAATGGTTTCTTATTATAAGAATATTTTCACTGAGTGTAAGTGGTAGGTAATATAGCAATATCTTCTCCTGAAATGACAGTACTGTTATTAACTATTTGGTGTAAGTACCAATATGGAGTGATTGACCACCCAAAAGTTGACGTTTTGTAATTTAAATTTTATAGAATCTATAAAAAATGCAGCTAAACACCAAACTTAAACATTCCTAGACCTAGTATAGCACATATATTATTATATTAGGCCTAGGACTGCTAGGAGAGGTTAGGTAGGGTTCTATATTTATGGTACAGTTAAACAAGTTTCCCATTTGACCAATTTCATTACTACAAAACTTAAATTTTTTGTTGGTTCATCACTACATATTGGTACTATCAACCAAATACTGTAGTTATTATAAGGACTATCATTTCAGGAGGATATCCTCTAATAGATATTAGTTCCTAATATATGGATTACTATATAAGCAGGTGGTTCCTACTTAAGTAAATGCTTTCTAATAAGGAGAATGGTTTTTAATTAACAGTAGTTTCTAATTAGATGTAATTTCTAATTATAGAGTTGATTTAGAATTAATATGCTTTCTGATATGTGGTTTGTAATCAACAGGAGTGGTTTCTAATTAGGAGATGACATAATTATATGTGGTTTCTAATTAAAAGAATAGGTTTCTAATCAAGATAAGTGGTTTATGTTTAAAAAAAATAACTTATAATTAAGAGAAGTGTTCTCTAATTAACATATGTGGTTTCTAATTAAGAGAAGTGGTTTCTTATTAACATAAGGGGGGTTCTAATGAAGATTAATGGTTTCTGATAAGGAAATTTGGTTTAAGGCAAAAATATGCTTGCTATATAAATTTTAGAAGAAGTAGAGAAGGTTCCCGTGCTGGAGAAGACTACGTGGTAAACATCTGACCGGTGAACACAGTAGTGAAGCTTCAATACAAAAACCATACATTAAACACATTTAGGAAAGCATTACGAAGAATTCTAGTGTTAGCTATTATGAAAACTTAAATGTAAAAAGTTCTTATAAATACGTCAGCAGCAAGAAGCTAATAACTATATAGATGCAAGAAATTTTGGTACAATATATTCTTTGCAATGCATAGTGCATCATGCAGCAACGTGAGCTTAACTACTAGAGCTTGTAGTGATAGGAGGAGTGTAGGAGGTACTAGGAGGGCTTGTAGTGATAGGAGGGGTGTAGGAGGTACTAGGAGGGCTTGTAGTGATAGGAGGGGTGTAGGAGGTACTAGGAGGGCTTGTAGTGATAGGAGGAGTGTAGGAGGTACTAGGAGGGCTTGTAGTGATAGGAGGGGTGTACCTGCATGAGCTTTAGGGAGTTCGTTTACTCTCTCAGCCCGGCCCGGCGCCACGCTTGATTTCTGAGAGCTTGGTCCAACAGGCTGTTGCTTGGAGCGGCCCACAGGCCCACATATCCTTTACAGCCCAGTTTGTCCGGCACTTCTTGAAGAAAACTATTCATTTTTTTCTAGAAAATGTCCACTTTTGTACCGGCAATATTTCTTATTCATGCTGGGATGGTATTGAACAATTGTGGACCTCTGATGTTCAGTGTTCTCTGATTGTGTCTATGGCACCTCTACCCTTCACTGGCTCTATTCTGCATGACACTTAATTCCTTCTGACACACATACTCCATCTGAATCATGTCTTAAACTCCTGAGTCGTTAGTACGAGACTCCTATCATATAGTCGTAGCCTTATTCTGTCATATAGTCTTAGCCTCATTCTGTCATATAGTCTTAGCCTCATTCTGTCATATAGTCTTAGCCTCATTCTATCATGTATTCTTAGACTCATTCTAAGTAGGTACAAGGGGGAGCAGTAGAGGAGGTACAGAATGTATTAGGAGTGGTACAGTAGGTACAAGGAGAGGTACAAGTGATACTAGGATAAGTACAGGAGTTACAAGGATGGGTACAGGCGGTACTAGGAGGAGTACATGAGGAACAGCGAGAGATACAGAAAGTACAACGAGTGGTACTGGAGGTACGACGAGGGGTACAGGAGGTACAAAGACGGGGTACAGGAGGTACAAAGACGGGGTACAGGAGGTACAAAGACGGGGTACAAGGCTGCAGGTGTTGGGACTGGTGAGAGTGGGAAGGTGTACCAAGGAGGAAGGACCCGTTAATACACGTGTCATAGGTACGAGTCCGCTCTCTCCCTCAGCTGCTCTTGTGTCACCGCTCGATAACAACCATCTTATGTCATTACTGTATAATGTTTACGCTTTAAATAAGGGGAGTGCATTAGTAGGGATCATCAGAGTGTAGTATATACAGGTGAGAGGTGGAGGGGGAGGGGGAGGCAAGGGGGAGGGGGAGGCAAGGTGCAGGGAGCGCGGCGCCCGCCGTGTCCCAGCACCGGGGCAGGCCACACCAGCTCCAACTGGTCCGTAGCACCTCTCAACAACCAGTCTTACCAACACTCATCAACAATTACACACAACTAAAATAGTAAACATTAGAAATGCTATTTAGAGATTCGTAGTCCCATACTCCCTCTGTGTCGTGTAGTGAAAGTCTTCTTCTTTCAGTAATGATAGGCTCCCTCTATCATGTGGTCTTTGACGCCTTCTGTCACATAGTCTTAAGACTTCTTCTGTGTCATGTAGTCTTTCACTGGGGAAGGGTGTCATATAGTCTCAGACATGAAGGGTGTCATATAGTGTCACACAGGGGCGACATGTAGAGCTGGAACACAGTATCTTGGCAGGTGTGGTGACCTAAAAGTACTTACCTATCAGTACCTGATAGGTAAGGAGGTACACCTAGGAGGGAGAGAGGTCTAGCTCTTCATACCTCACCTGCTGGCCTTGTTGTACCTGTTGTGTACAACTTAACTGTTGTGACGCTCAAACTCTTTGTCGAGTCTGGCCTTAAAGTTGTGGATGGAGGTGGCTTTGGCAGCGTGTGCATGATACATGTAAGTAATAACTGAAGCTAGGGTGAAAGGGAATTTCCATAATGGAGAATGATGATAAAGGTGGTAGAAGTAGAGGGTAGACGAAGAGTTGAGGAACATTATAGTGTGTATTAACTCACTGGTGCTGGAGGTTGGCGTGGTGGTGATGGTGGTGGTGGTGATGGTGCAGGAAACGTGAAGGAGAGTCCCTTGGTGTGCCACTCCCAAGACCCTTCATGTCGGCCAGGCCGCCCTGTAGGTCACCGAAGTACCTGTGTGTGCAGAGGTCCACTCATTATAACCTCTCCTCTTACTTCATATACTCACATGTGTACGCTGTAGACCCCCAAACTCTCAATATCTGGGGTTTAGTATAATGAACACACTCGGATAATGACGCTTCATAAGACACAACCAACGGCCTCGACAGTTGGTTCTCCTGCTTCTGGGAAGGCTAAACCATGCACACACACACACACACACACATACGCACACACGCGCGCGCGCGCGCACACACACACACACACACACACACACACACACACACACACACACACACACACACACACACACACACACACACACACCGTAACATGGGCAGCTATGGCGTACTGCCAAATATAAGAACATCGTTTAGAAACCTAAATTTACACCACATTTGTTAGACCAATACTGGAATGCAACACCAGTATGGAACCTGCACTTGTGGAGCAAAAAGCCAAAATTACAAAAGTACACACGTTTGCAACAATATTAGTGCAAGAGTTGAAAGGGTTAATCTATGAACATAGGCTAAGGGAACTAAATTTCACAACCCTAGAGGGCAGAAGGAATATGATCACAGCCTATTAGATATTAAGGGGATTAGATAAGACGGACAAGGATAGCTTCTTCAAATTGAGAGAAAGCAGGATAAAAAAAAGGAGATAGGGAGAAGCTGGAAGCACAAGTGAGCGGAAGGAACGTAAGGAAATACTCGTTCGCTGATATGGACCTGGGGCCAGATTCACGAAGCGGTTACGCAAGTACTTACGAACGTGTACATCTTTTCTCAATCTTTGACGGCTTTGGTTACATTTATTAAGCAGATTACTAGCATGAAAACTTCCCAGTCAATTGTTGTCACTGTTATAAACAGCCTCCTGGTACTTCGGAGCTCATTAACTGGTTAAGAATTGTAAACAAAGCCGCCAAAGATTGAGAAAAGATGTACAGGTTTGTAAGTGCTTGCGTAACTGCTTCGTGAATCTGGCCCCAGATCAATCAGGCTGCGAGCAGCCGTATCCAATAACCCGGTTGACCAGTCCAGTAACCAGGAGGGCTGGTCCAGGACCGGGCCACGGGGGACGTTGAGACCCGAAATCATCGCAAGGGAACCGCAAGGTAAGTAAGGTATATATATATATATATATATATATATATATATATATATATATATTATATATATATATATACCTTAATTATATATATTCCTGTATAAAATCCTGTATGGAAACAGTTGACTAAATTGAAATTGAAATAAGTTTATTGAGGTACAATACACACAAAGGGATGAGGTAGCTCAAGTTATTCTCACCCCGTTCAGTACAACGTGTTCATACATATATAGACACACATCACAAACAATAAACATATTACCGAACATTCTGATATGCGTTGACTAAACTGCTCTTTTACCAATAAATTATGACACACTTAGGTTTTGAGACCAACCACAGGATGTTTGAATCTTACTAGAACAGGTTAGGCTCGGTAGAGTTTCTTAACGTATGTGAAATAACGGCATTTCCTTATAGTTTAACACTATACCTTGTCACGGCTGATGCGGACAGTTTGATTGACTGGCAAAACCAATCAAGCTACAAGAACCAGATGTTGGAAACTGATCCTTTGATAACGTGTCCTAGTATTGAAATAACAGCATCCTCCAAGAATGAGGAAAATACAGGTAAAACCTACAAGATCTTAGATCGAAATGGACTCTTTTGTTATGACCAAGTATTGGAAATTTTAAGACCTAGGCGAGATGAAAGTTTGTATGGACAATATGAAGAATATAATAAATATGTTTAGAAATATGTGGGCGTGTGCTGAGAAAGAGAGAAGTTTAAAATCAGTTGTTTTAACTCTATAGTAACTGTGTTAAAAGTAACATAGTTGCTCCAAAGTTCTCACAAGTTAATTGCAGGTAAAATCGCTTTGCGTAATAGTGGCTTTAGGCATTGTATGTATTAGCTCTATCTATAAATTCAACAATATTTGTATCACCCCGTGTATGTATGTATATACTTTACCTGAATAAACATTTGAATTTTGAATTTTCCACATACAATAGGGCAGCAGCACATTGATATGTATACCGAAGCTTAAAAAAAAATGTTGTTCAAAGATATGACCTTAAAGATTTCTCTCACAAAGTGAAGAAAAGTTTTTGAAAGATTCTTACAAAAAAGTATGATATGGAAAAAAGTTAAGTTTTTTTTTCTCGCGATCTTCTACATCACTTTACATGGTATATAAGTTAAGTACACCGGCCTGTAGTTTAGGGCCGCCTGCCTATCCCCATTTTTGTATATTGGGACTACGTCAGCTCTCTGGTATGTTATAGATTCAGCTACTCGGAACAAGTTCCAAGTAGCACGGGCTATAGTGAGCCCGTAGATTACCTGGCACAGGAGCGGGGCAAGTAGCACGGGCTATGGTGAGCCTGTTGTGGACTTACCTGGCACAGGAAAGGTGCTGCTCTCTGGTAGGAATAATTCTGTATTCTTTCTTGTAGGTCGTTTATGTAGACAATGAACATTACTGGTGCAAGAACTGAACCCTGTGGTACTCCACTCGTGACGTTTCTCCAGTCCGATACATTGCCTCTGATTACTGCTCTCATTTTTCTGTCAGAAAATTTTTCACCCATGTTAGAAGCCTACCTGTCGCTCCTCCAGTTTGTTCCAGTTTCCAGAACAACCTTTTATGTGGGACTCTGTAAAAACATTTTTTCTTTTTAGGTCCAGATAAATGCAGTCAACCCAAGTATCTCTTTCCTGTAGAATCTCTGTAGCTTTATCACACAAAATTAAGTAGATTTGTTACACAGGATTTTCCTGACCAAAAACCATACTGTCTGTTATTATATAATTTCTTTCCAGATCTACCAATTTGGTGTCATTTGTTTCCAACATTTTGACTGCTACACTTGTCAACAATACAGGTCTATAATTAAGAGGGTGTGCTTTGCTGTCACTATTGTAGACTGGAACCATCTTAACCTTTTCCCATATATCTGCCAAGGTTCCTGTACACAGAAATGACTGAAAAATTTCAAAGGAAAAAAGTTCCTTGAAAATTTTCCCCTTCGTCTCTAGACACCTCTATGTGCTCTGGGATTCATATTGTCTGTAGGACTGAAAACCGGAGATGCTTTTTCACCCACAGGGTTATAAGCCCTTGGAACCGCCTACCCGCCAAAGCTGTACATGCCCAAACACTGATGAATTCTAAGATCCAGTTTGAAAAAATTATCAAGACAAATGGGGACCTTTGACAAGCCGCCAGCTTCCTATCTTCGTCGAGGCCGCTAGTGTTAATGACCCTCAGATAAATTCGAGAATAACAAGTCTTTCAACAAGGCGGTGACGGACTTGGTCTCCTGGGACCCACCGACAGGCACTGATGTGGGATTATGATGACGATGCATCTTTGTCCTTCCCTCTGTTATACTCTAGTTCCAGGCCTCGAGGGAAGGCTGGACGTAGTTCCAGGCCTCGAGGGAAGGCTGGACGTAGGTCGAGGCCTCGAGGGAAGGCTGGACCCAGGCTGCCCTATTATACTGGACGTACCAATGACACGTGTGTCCCACGGGCACCCTCACACTCTACCAACTTGTGTTCTTGTCTTCGCTCCATAAAAAGTTAAGATGCTATGTGGAATATGGATCTATACACTAGCTAGAGGAGGGTATTTATAGTGACGTAGGAAGAAGACTTAATTACTCACACACACACAGCCTCACTTGCTCACACTAGGGGCCGGTGGCTGTATGGACAACACGCTGGACATGTAATCCTATGGCCCGGATTCGATTCCCAGCGCCGGTGAGAAAACAAAATGGACAGAGTTTCTTTCACCCTGATGCCCCTGTTACCTAGCAGTAAATAGGTACCTGGGAGCTAGACAGCTGTTACGGGTTGCTTCCTGGGGATGTGTGTATGTGAAAAAAAAATTAGTTAGTAGTTAGTAACAGTTGATTGATTGACAGTTAAGAGGCGGGCCGAAAGAGCAGAGCTCAATCCCCGCAAGCACAACTAGGTGAATATACACAGTCTCACTCACTGCTTCTCCCCACAACTCCTGTAAGCTGCCCAATATTATCCACACACTGCTCAGTTACAAGGCACTACGGGCTCACCATAGCCTGTGCTACTTGGAACTTTGTTCCAGGTAGCGAATCTTTAACAACAATGCTCAGTTAGGTTGTTATGTTGTCATGTTATGTTGGGTTATAATGACAAAGACACAAGATAACAATGACACTAGCAGTTAGTGGTGAAGGCAGTATATGAGGATATGTTTTTTTAAAACTGAGTCAGTAATATGCGAAGTCTTACAGATGTAACGCCCATAGAAGACTGTATATTGAATACAAATGGCGGGAGATATGAGCCAGAGTAGAGGTAGATGATGGCGGGGAATATGAGCTAGAGTAGAGGTAGATGACGGCGGGTAATATGAGCCAGAGTAGAGGTAGATGACGGCGGGTAATATGAGCCAGAGTAGAGGTAGATGATGGCGGGTAATATGAACCAGAGTAGAGGTAGATGACGGCGGGTAATATGAACCAGAGTAGAGGTAGATGATGGCGGGTAATATGAGCCAGAGTAGAGGTAGATGATGGCGGGTAATATGAGCCAAAGCAGAGGTAGATGACGGCGGGTAATATGAGCCAGAGTAGAGGTAGATGACGGCGGGTAATATGAGCCAGAGTAGAGGTAGATGACGGCGGGTAATATGAGCCAGAGTAGAGGTAGATGACGGCGGTACTCACATAGTGTCAGTGTTGTCATCGTTGATGTAACTCTCCAGCTGACTAATGTCCAGGCCATCGTTGTCAACGCCACCCTCCCAGTCGCGCTCTGCCAACACAACAACACTACATTAGTTAAACAATATACATCTCGTTGTCAAGAAATACAAACAAAATCATATGTTCCCCAAAATACTTTCCAGCGGTACAGTTTATTTTATTTTTTTTAGCAAAATTAGGTATACACAGGGGGCTGGCTGGCTGAGTGGACAGCGCTCTAGACTCGTGGACCTAGGGATCAGGGTTTGATCCCGGCAGAAAAACAAATGGGCAGAGTTTCCGTCATCCTGATGCCCCTGTTAGTTAGCGGTAAATAGGTACCTGGGAGTTAGACAGTTGGTACGGGTTGCTTCCTCTGTGTGTGTGTGTGTGTGTGTGTACTCACCTAATTGTACTCACCTAATTGTGCTTGCGGGGGTTGAGCTCTGGCTCTTTGGTCCCGCCTCTCAACCGTCAATCAACTGGTGTACAGATTCCTGAGCCTATTGGGCTCTATCATATCTACATTTGAAACTGTGAATGGAGTCAGCCTCCACCACATCACTTCCTAATGCATTCCATTTGCTAACTACTCTGACACTGAAAAAGTTCTTTCTAACGTCTCTGTGGCTCATTTGGGTACTCAGCTTCCACCTGTGTCCCCTTGTTCGCGTCCCACCAGTGTTGAAAAGTTCGTCCTTGTTTACCCGGTCGATTCCCCTGAGGATTTTGTAGGTTGTGATCATGTCCCCCCTTACTCTTCTGTCTTCCAGTGTCGTGAGGTGCATTTCCCGCAGCCTTTCCTCATAACTCATGCCTCTTAGTTCTGGGACTAGTCTAGTAGCATACCTTTGGACTTTTTCCAGCTTCGTCTTGTGCTTGACAAGGTACGGGCTCCATGCTGGGGCCGCATACTCCAGGATTGGTCTTACATATGTGGTGTACAAGATTCTGAATGATTCCTTACACAGGTTCCTGAACGCCGTTCTGATGTTAGCCAGCCTCGCATATGCCGCAGACGTTATTCTCTTTATGTGGGCTTCAGGAGACAGGTTTGGTGTGATATCAACTCCTAGATCTTTCTCTCTGTCTGTTTCATTAAGTACTTCATCTCCTATTCTGTATCCTGTGCCTGGCCTCCTGTTTCCACTGCCTAGTTTCATTACTTTGCATTTACTCGGGTTGAACTTCAACAGCCATTTGTTGGACCATTCACTCAGTCTATCCAGGTCATCTTGTAGCCTCCTACTATCATCCTCTGTTTCAATCCTCCTCATAATTTTTGCATCGTCGGCAAACATTGAGAGGAACGAATCTATACCCTCTGGGAGATCATTTACATATACCAGAAACAGTATAGGTCCAAGGACTGACCCCTGCGGGACTCCACTTGTGACGTCTCGCCAATCTGAGACCTCACCCCTCACACAGACTCGTTGTCTCCTGTTGCTTAGGTATTCCTCTATCCACCGGAGTACCTTCCCTCTCACTCCAGCCTGCATCTCCAACTTTCGCACTAGCCTCTTGTGTGGCACTGTATCAAAGGCTTTCTGACAATCCAAAAATATGCAGTCTGCCCACCCTTCTCTTTCTTGCCTTATTTTTGTTGCCTGGTCGTAGAATTCAAGTAACCCTGTGAGGCAGGACCTGCCATCCCTGAACCCATGTTGATGCTGTGTTACAAAGTTCCTTCGCTCCAGATGCTCCACTAGTTTTTTTCGCACAATCTTCTCCATCAGCTTGCATGGTATGCAGGTTAGGGACACTGGCCTGTAGTTCAGTGCCTCCTGTCTATCCCCTTTCTTGTATATCGGGACTACGTTTGCTGCTTTCCAAGTATCTGGCAGTTCCCCTGTTGCCAGTGATTTGTTATACACTATGGAGAGTGGTAGGCTCAGTTCTCTTGCTCCTTCCTTTAGAACCCAAGGGGAGATTCCATCTGGGCCTATAGCCTTCGTCACGTCCAACTCTAGTAAACACTTCCTTACTTCCCCACTGGTAATCTCAAACTCTTCCAGTGGTTCCTGGTTAGCTATTCCCTCACTTACCTCTGGAATTTCTCCTTGTTCTAAGGTGAAGACCTCCTGGAATTTCTTATTCAATTCCTCACACACTTCCTTGTCATTTGTAGTGAATCCTTCCGCCCCTATCCTTAATCTCATAACCTGTTCCTTTACTGTTGTTTTTCTCCTAATGTGGCTATGCAACAATTTAGGCTGAGTCTTTGCCTTGCTTGCGATGTCATTTTCGTATTGTCTTTCTGCCTCTCTTCTCATCCTGACATATTCATTCCTGGCATTCTGGTATCTTTCTCTGCTCTCCAGTGTCCTGTTATTCCTATAGTTTCTCCATGCCCTTTTACTTTGCTGCTTAGCTAGCCTACATCTTCGATTAAACCATGGGTTTCTCATCTTCATTTCTCTGTTTTCCTTTTGGACTGGGACAAACTTGTTTGCTGCGTCCTTGCACTTCTGCGTGATGTAATCCATCATATCTTGGGCCGTCTTTCCCCTGAGCTCTGTTTCCCATGCTATATCTGTTAGGAATTTTCTTATCCCCTCATGTGTGTGTGTGTGTGTGTGTGTGTGTGTGTGTGTGTGTGTGTGTGTGTGTGTGTGTGTGTGTGTGTGTGTGTGTGTGTACTCACCTAATTGTACTCACCTAATTGTGCTTGCGGGGGTTGAGCTCTGGCTCTTTGGTCCCGCCTCTCAACCGTCAATCAACAGGTGTACAGATTCCTGAGCCTATTGGGCTCTATCATATCTACATTTGAAACTGTGTATGGAGTCAGCCTCCACCACATCACTGCCTAATGCATTCCATTTACTAACTACCCTGACACTAAAAAAGTTCTTTCTAATGTCTCTGTGGCTCATTTGGGTACTCAGCTTCCACCTGTGTCCCCTTGTTCGCGTCCCACCAGTGTTGAATAGTTCATCCTTGTTTACCCGGTCGATTCCCCTGAGGATTTTGTAGGTTGTGATCATGTCCCCCCTTACTCTTCTGTCTTCCAGTGTCGTAAGGTGCATTTCCCGCAACCTTTCCTCATAACTCATGCCTCTTAGTTCTGGGACTAGTCTAGTAGCATACCTTTGGACTTTTTCCAGCTTCGTCTTGTGCTTGACAAGGTACGGGCTCCATGCTGGGGCCGCATACTCCAGGATTGGTCTTACATATGTGGTGTACAAGATTCTGAATGATTCCTTACACAGGTTCCTGAACGCCGTTCTGATGTTAGCCAGCCTCGCATATGCCGCAGACGTTATTCTCTTTATGTGGGCTTCAGGAAACAGGTTTGGTGTGATATCAACTCCTAGATCTTTCTCTCTGTCTGTTTCATTAAGTACTTCATCTCCTATTCTGTATCCTGTGCCTGGCCTCCTGTTTCCACTGCCTAGTTTCATTACTTTGCATTTACTCGGGTTGAACTTCAACAGCCATTTGTTGGACCATTCACTCAGTCTATCCAGGTCATCTTGTAGCCTCCTACTATCATCCTCTGTTTCAAGCCTCCTCATAATTTTTGCATCGTCGGCAAACATTGAGAGGAACGAATCTATACCCTCTGGGAGATCATTTACATATACCAGAAACAGTATAGGTCCAAGGACTGACCCCTGCGGGACTCCACTTGTGACGTCTCGCCAATCTGAGACCTCACCCCTCACACAGACTCGTTGTCTCATGTTGCTTAGGTACTCCTCTATCCACCGGAGTACCTTCCCTCTCACTCCAGCCTGCATCTCCAACTTTCGCACTAGCCTCTTGTGTGGCACTGTATCAAAGGCTTTCTGACAATCCAAAAATATGCAGTCTGCCCACCCTTCTCTTTCTTGCCTTATTTTTGTTGCCTGGTCGTAGAATTCAAGTAACCCCTGTGAGGCAGGACCTGCCATCCCTGAACCCATGTTGATGCTGTGTTACAAAGTTCCTTCGCTCCAGATGCTCCACTAGTTTTTTTCGCACAATCTTCTCCATCAGCTTGCATGGTATGCAGGTTAGGGACACTGGCCTGTAGTTCAGTGCCTCCTGTCTATCCCCTTTCTTGTATATCGGGACTACGTTAGCTGCTTTCCAAATATCTGGCAGTTCCCCTGTTGCCAGTGATTTGTTATACACTATGGAGAGTGGTAGGCACAGTTCTCTTGCTCCTTCCTTTAGAACCCAAGGGGAGATTCCATCTGGGCCTATAGCCTTCGTCACGTCCAACTCTAGTAAACACTTCCTTACTTCCCCACTGGTAATCTCAAACTCTTCCAGTGGTTCCTGGTTAGCTATTCCCTCACTTACCTCTGGAATTTCTCCTTGCTCTAAGGTGAAGACCTCCTGGAATTTCTTATTCAATTCCTCACACACTTCCTTGTCATTTGTAGTGAATCCTTCCGCCCCTATCCTTAATCTCATAACCTGTTCCTTTACTGTTGTTTTTCTCCTAATGTGGCTATGCAACAATTTAGGCCGAGTCTTTGCCTTGCTTGCGATGTCATTTTCGTATTGTCTTTCTGCCTCTCTTCTCATCCTGACATATTCATTCCTGGCATTCTGGTATCTTTCTCTGCTCTCCAGTGTCCTGTTATTCCTATAGTTTCTCCATGCCCTTTTACTTTGCTGCTTAGCTAGCCTACATCTCTGATTAAACCATGGGTTTCTCATCTTCATTTCTCTGTTTTCCTTTTGGACTGGGACAAACTTGTTTGCTGCGTCCTTGCACTTCTGCGTGATGTAATCCATCATATCTTGGGCCGTCTTTCCCCTGAGCTCTGTTTCCCATGCTATATCTGTTAGGAATTTTCTTATCCCCTCATAGTTTCCCTATGAGGGAAACTGTGTGTGTGTGTGTGTGTGTGTGTGTGTGTGTGTGTGTGTGTGTGTGTGTGTGTGTGTGTGTGTGTGTGTGTGTGTGTGTGATGGAGAAAGAAACATTAGTAGTTAGTAACAGTTGAGAGGCGGGCCGAGAGAGGTTGCTCAACCCCCGCAAGCACAACTAGGTGAATACAACTATAGGCTGGTGCCCTATTATATAGGAGCCATTACAGTGTAGATCAAGAACTAGCTATAGGTTCAAGTATTACTCCTATCTCTCAGGATGGTGAGTCATACAAGCTGTGGGAAGTTCAGCACCTGGAGAGTGGTCACCCCCGGGGAGGGGGGGGAGGCACCTTCTTAGGCTTATCAAGAACTCCTTTAGGCCAACGACCGATGAGACATCATGAAGCAATAATTTGATGAACTTATTATTAAGAGCGTATAATTTATCTGGCGGTCCGGAGTGAACAGATTATTCTTGTGTGAGATAATGACCACAAGGTCACTAATATCTCCCGCCTAAAGTGCCCCTTATGCCCAACCATTTCTGAATGTTGTCCCAGGGTACTAAATCATGGCGTCTGATCGTTATATGAAACTTGCCGAGGTATAACAGCTTGTCCTATCACATAATACATCGCATTTCATAATAATAAAAAATTCTAAACGGGCAAAATATGGCAAAGAATAGCGGCACAAAAATATTCTCGTTTTCTATGCGTGGAGGCGCGGTTAGGTTCAGGTGTTTCAATGCACTATTTTCTGGCCGATGTGGCAAGCGGTGAGGACGGGCGGTATAATCAACACACTCACCACCTCAAATACGTCACCATTAAATACAAATCAACCATCGAAACACAGGCTAATGCAAATTACGCTTTCAGACAACATACAGGAAATTGTTCAAACCCCAGAAACAATACACACGCATTAGTTTATCGGAAACATTTAATGGTAGGGCCCACTACCACTCACAGGATGGGTATGGGGTCCACTACCACTCACAGGATGGGTATGGGGCCCACTACCACTCACAGGATGGGTATAGGGTCCACTACCACTCACAGGATGGGTATGGGGTCCACTACCACTCACAGGATGGGTATGGGGTCCACTACCACTCACAGGATGGGTATGGGGCCCACTACCACTCACAGGATGGGTATGGGGTCCACTACCACTCACAGGATGGGTATGGGGTCCACTACCACTCACAGGATGGGTATGGGGTCCACTACCACTCACAGGATGGGTATGGGGTCCACTACCACTCACAGGATGGGTATGGGGCCCACCACCACTCACAGGATGGATATGGGGTCCACCACCACTCACAGGATGGGTATGGGGTCCACTACCACTCACAGGATGGGCATGGGGTCCACTACCACTCACAGGATGGGTATGGGGTCCACTACCACTCACAGGATGGGTATGGGGTCCACTACCACTCACAGGATGGATATGGGGTCCACTACCACTCACAGGATGGATATGGGGTCCACTACCACTCACAGGATGGGTATGGGGTCCACTACCACTCACAGGATGGGTATGGGGCCCACTACCACTCACAGGATGGGTATGGGGCCCACTACCACTCACAGGATGGGTATGGGGTCCCCTACCACTCACAGGATGGGTATGGGGCCCACTACCACTCACAGGATGGGTATGGGGTCCACTACCACTGACAGGATGAGTATGGGGTCCACTACCACTCACAGGATGGGTATGGGGCCCACTACCACTCACAGGATGGGTATGGGGCCCACTACCACTCACAGGATGGGTATGGGGTCCACTACCACTCACAGGATGGGTATGGGGCCCACTACCACTCACAGGATGGGTACGGGGTCCACTACCACTCACAGGATGGGTATGGGGTCCACTACCACTCACAGGATGGGTATGGGGCCCACTACCACTCACAGGATGGGTATGGGGTCCACTACCACTCACAGGATGGGGATGGGGTCCACTACCACTCACAGGATGGGTATGGGGCCCACTACCACTCACAGGATGGGTATGGGGTCCACTACCACTGACAGGATGAGTATGGGTTCCACTACCACTCACGGGAAGGGTATGGGGTATACTAACACCCTTGCTAGTACGCCCCAATGGTAAAGTTTTCCAGCGCGCCACTAGCACCATCACTAGCACGCTCTAACAGACGTCAATGGTCGACCTTGTCGCCGGATCTCTGGCTCTGAGTCCGTTCACCGGTACCTCATCACCTCTGGTCCTCCCAGAACACAGGACTAAAATGATCGAAAACATTATTAATGGGAGGGGAAACCTTACTCAACTCTGTACACGAAACATAGATGGCGCTGTGGTTCGTCTCACTTTGCAATGAGGTTAACATTTTGGGGTTGAAGTTTGATTGCTAAATGACAACAAGGAGGCCTATACCGAAGCTAACAAGGAACGCAGCCAAGAAACTTATCACACACCTTCACGACAGTATTGATACAAAACCCCAAGTGAGGCACAAGTACATCCCATCTTGAGATGTGCTTGCCATATCTCCCTCCTTAAACGAATCGATGAATCTCATCGCTCGTCATATATCTTTCTGCTCTCGTATTGGCATTCTCAATGGTATCTTGGAGTTCTTGAATATTCTGTGACACAGACCAGACTAGTTGGCCCCACCAGACCAGACCAGACTAGACTAGACCGGACCAGACTAGATCTGGTTGACCAGGCTAGATCCTGGTTGACCAGACGACCAACCAGGAGGCCTGGTCAGAGACCGGACCGTGGGGACGTTGATCCATGGAACCGCCACAAGGTAGGTAGCCAGACAGTGCTTCAGAGTCTTCCAAGCTTTGTTTTGTATATAATGGCTTACTTCCCTTTTCTGACTTCTGGGCGACGTATACAACCATGCAAGACGACTCATCTCTACTCCTGACATGACCTGGCGGGACTGCTCAGTACCAGTCAAGGTACCAACCAGTTCCTGGTCTCAAGGATCTCCACCGGACCCAACTTCGTGGACAGCCAGAAGGTGGGAACTACAACGCAAGGCGCTCAGCCATCAACCGTCACTTGTTGCCCGCACTATTCTCAAGAACATATCACTCCATCAGCCGTCATTCACAACTCGGCCGACTCGTATATTGAAAAAGTTCTCTCAGCCATCAGTTACTCTTGACATGAAGACAACCAAACATAAGTGAACCTTGACACAGGCGGTTGGCCCCATACCCTGACATAATTATAACAACATTAAACTTTATACGTAATTGGAAAAATAAAAAATATCTCCCAATATATATATATATATATATATATATATATATATATATATATATATATATATATATATATAAATAGATCAGCTTCTGAGGTCAAATTTCTGATAAACTAATGAGGATAACAACTTTTAGGTTACAATATAAGTGTTAATGTTTAGATGTATACAGAGAGAGAGAGAGAGACAAAGACAGGACCAGAGTACTAGAACAGGCTACTGAAGAGTTAATGTGTTATCTGCTGGTATCTGCGGTGAAACGCTGATAGCTTATCTTAATGTTTATGTGGAACTTGAGGTAAAATAGTGCTAAACAGCATGAAAGCTGTTTATGGCCATTCCCAGCCCACTGATCTGTCAGCCCATTGGCCACTCCCAGTCCACTGGTCTGACTCCCAATCCATTGGTCTAAGTAACAACCCGTTGGTCTAACTGACAACCTGTTTGTGGAAGATTAAAAAGATAGCCAGCTTAGAAAAGAAGTGCTGACGACACTACATAAGAAGGAAAATAATGACAAGAGATATTTAAACAAACACCATTATCCCAAATAAGAAAATGTAATATAATTTGAGATTGGTGAAACTGAGCAGATGCTGAAATCATGATGTCAGTCTGAAGAAATACAAATAAAATAGAAAGCCCTACAAGTAATATGAAAATACAAACTAAATTCTTTTTCACATGCGCAAAATCAAAATAGAAAACCTCTATCAGTATTTGGACCTATACATATATGTGAAGGTTCACACTCAGAAAATGACAAAGAAATTTGTGAAATCATTAAAGAACGGTATGAGACTGTTTAGCACTCCAATAAACAATATAAAAGTGGAAGATCCAGACAGCTTCTTCATGAATGATATCCACATCCCGGACAACATAACCTATTAACATGAGCACAGCAAACTTTGAAAGAGAAATTGAGAATATGGCCATGCACTCAGTCCCTGGTCCTGACTCCTGCAACTCCATAATTGTAACTAGAGCACTGAGTAATATATAGATACGCTCAGATACTGGCGGGATGCCACAAACATTAAGAAGAGCAGATATCGCTCTACTCAACCTGAGAGGCAGTCTAGAGGCAGCCTAGCGTTGGCTAAACTCTACAAAACGATCGAACTAACACCACACACAATGACCTCCACAGCCAACGTCAACGAGGAGTTAGAGTAGGAAGATCCAGTCTTTTACAATTACTCATCCACAATAGTAAGGAACACCCTCTGTCACCTCTCATCTTGGTTCCAGCTCTCATAAAACATAGGTACGTACAAACAGATAATACATTTCTACAATCATGGTCCTAATTTAAAAATCTCAATATTGATTTTAACATATATATTATGGGATAGAAATTTTAGTACTTGCTAAGTAATGGAACCGCTTAGCGAGAAGAGTGTTAGTACTGGAAGGACCCCGCTAGCATGTAAAGCCTAGCCTTCTGGAATGCAGAATTTGGAAAAATTCAGGTGTCGATTACTGATAACGGATAAATGGTATATATTTTATTACATATAATACTACTTGAAGAACAACAGGAGCCGACTCAAGAACTGGACGAACATCTGGAACTTAACGAGACCAATAGAAGGAAGTGGGAGGCGTCATTTAGTGAAATAAAACATTGTTGAACGTAGTGAGCAGTGGAGAGGCGGCTGGCAGGAACAATGACCAGCCAAAGTGACCACAGCCAGCAGGCGTAACCTGACAACAGGAAGCTTGCTGACCCACTGCCTCACTGTGCCATCCCCCACCCACACTGGCCTTCCCACTCCCGCCACACACACTGGCCTTCCCACTCCCCACACCCACACTGGCCTTCCCACTCCCCACACCCACACTGGCCTTCCCACTCCCCACACCCACACTGGCCTTCCCACTCCCCACACCCACACTGGCCTTCCCACTCCCCACACCCACACTGGCCTTCCCACTCCCCACACCCACACTGGCCTTCCCACTCCCCACACCCACACTGGCCTTCCCACTCCCACCACCCACACTGGCCTTCCCACTCCCACCACCCACACTGGCCTTCCCACTCCCACCACCCACACTGGCCTTCCCACTCCCGCCACCCACACTGGCCTTCCCACTCCCGCCACCCACACTGGCCTTCCCATTCCCCACACCCACACTGGCCTTCCCACTCCCCACACCCACACTGGCCTTCCCACTCCCACCACCCACACTGGCCTTCCCACTACCACCACCCACACTGGCCTTCCCACTCCCACCACCCACACTGGCCTTCCCACTCCCACCACCCACACTGGCCTTCCCACTCCCACCACCCACACTGGCCTTCCCACTCCCGCCACCCACACTGGCCTTCCCACTCCCGCCACCCACACTGGCCTTCCCACTCCCACCACCCACACTGGCCTTCCCACTCCCACCACCCACACTGGCCTTCCCACTCCCACCACCCACACTGGCCTTCCCACTCCCACCACCCACACTGGCCTTCCCACTCCCCACACCCACACTCCCCACCACCCACACTGGCCTTCCCACTCCCACCACCCACACAGGCCTTCCCACTCCCACCACCACACTGGCCTTCCCACTCCCCACCACCCACACTGGCCTTCCCACTCCCACCACCCACACTGGCCTTCCCACTCCCCACACCCACACTGGCCTTCCCACTCCCACCACCCACACTGGCCTTCCCACTCCCCACCACCCACACTGGCCTTCCCACTCCCACCACCCACACTGGCCTTCCCACTCCCCACACCCACACTGGCCTTCCCACTCCCACCACCCACACTGGCCTTCCCACTCCCACCACCCACACTGGCCTTCCCACTCCCCACCACCCACACTGGCCTTCCCACTCCCACCACCCACACTGGCCTTCCCACTCCCACCACCCACACTGGCCTTCCCACTCCCACCACCCACACTGGCCTTCCCACTCCCACCACCCACACTGGCCTTCCCACTCCCACCACCCACACTGGCCTTCCCACTCCCACCACCCACACTGGCCTTCCCACTCCCCACCACCCACACACCTTCAACTTCCTAACGAACAGAAACTC
Source organism: Procambarus clarkii (assembly GCF_040958095.1). Classification (NCBI taxonomy): domain Eukaryota; kingdom Metazoa; phylum Arthropoda; class Malacostraca; order Decapoda; family Cambaridae; genus Procambarus; species Procambarus clarkii. Next base: position 180,960 of record NC_091188.1, on the reverse strand, counting down.
AAGAGTGTAACAGTGAACACAGTAAAATCCGGATCATCTACTGTGAAAAGCTCAGTCCCCCCCAAGGCACCGTACTTGCTCCGGAATCTTTTCTCATCCTAATATCAGACATAGACAATGATACAAACTACATCACTATCATCATTTGTAGATGGCACAAGGATTATCATGCTAGTAGACAATATAAAGGATACGGCAGACCGTATCTGACGTAAATCTGGTCCCAAAGACCAGATTTACGTCAGTGGGACACAGATAATAATATGATGTTTAATGATAATAAGTTCCGGCTCCCATGCTATGGAAAAAAGACGAAAATATAAAAAACGGAAACCATATTAAAGGGAATCAAAACACTAAAAAAAGAAAAAAGTAATGTAAAAGATCTAGGAGTAATAATGCCGGAAGACCTTACAGAAGACAATATTAACCCACACAACAATTAATAAGCAATAAAACTATAGAGTTAACGGTCACTGCTTCCTGGAGTCAGTTGGGTCAACAACCATTCATATTTCACATGATAACCGCCACGTGTTCCCATTGGCCCAGATTTCCTCCGGTTACAAGAACCACAATTTCAGGTGTTGACCGCTGACCAACAACAGGCTTTCCCGCGCACTGCCAGTCACCGCCCCCACAAGCACCCATTACCAGTGTTGTCCAGTCCCCTGGTGGCCGGTACTGGCGGGGTGTACTGGTTGTTACCGGTACTGGGGGGGTGTACTGGTTGTTACCAGTACTGGCGGGGGTGTACTGGTTGTTACCGGTACTGGGGGGGGGTGTGTACTGGTTGTTACCGGTACTGGCGGGGGTGTACTGGTTGTTACCGGTACTGGCGGGGTGTACTGGTTGTTACCAGTACTGGTAGTTACCAGTACTGGCGGGGGTGTACTGGTTGTTACCAGTACTGGCGGGGGTGTACTGGTTACCAGTACTGGCGGGGGTGTACTGGTTACCAGTACTGGCGGGGTGTACTGGTTGTTACCAGTACTGGCGGGGGTGTACTGGTTGTTACCGGTACTGGCGGGGGTGTACTGGTTGTTACCGGTACTGGCGGGGGTGTACTGGTTGTTACCGGTACTGGCGGGGGTGTACTGGTTGTTACCGGTACTGGCGGGGGTGTACTGGTTGTTACCAGTACTGGCGGGGGTGTACTGGTTGTTACCAGTACTGGTGTGGGTGTACTGGTAGTTACCAGTACTACTGGAAGTTATACCCTTCCGGACTGGAATCTAGAAGTTACCTTGAAGTTGTTCTAGTGTTTCATCACCGCGGCAAAGTCTCTCTGACTCCCCAGCCTGATCAGCAGCACTGTTGGTGCTAGCAACTCGTAGTTTCACAGACGTCCTACTGAGCCTAGCTGACTGGAACACTGTGATGGAGTGTCTCCTGCTTTAATACCGAGACATATTCTTCATTATCTTTGTAATTAATGTGTAAGGAAGTATTTATGTGCGGACACTCCCAGTTGGCCAGAGGGAAGTATCTTAACACTTGACAAGAGTGGATGTTGTTGTTGTTAAAGATTTGCTACCTAGAACAAAGTTCCAAGTAGCACGGGCTATGGTGAGCCCGTAGGTACTTCAAGAGTGGAGATATGTTATAGAATGTTGTGTTCATGGGGTCAGCAGTTTGTCTTGTGTTAACTCTTAAGTCAAGAGTAATATTTCACTCCCAGCATGTACTGTATTGGAGCTCTCTTTATTACTCTAAAGGCGCATATCCTTGGCACACATTCCAAGGCTCATTACCTACAGATATCAGGTTTTAATTGTGTGCGCGTGTATGCATGTATAAATAAAGAAATGTATATATATAAACATGCAATAACATATGTTACTGCGTCAGCCAATAACAGGATAGACTACGAGAACTTTCAAATCCAGGGATCTCATCACAATGGTTGTACTATACAAGTAACTTGTGTTGTCCCGTCTCGAGTACTGCTCAGTACTCACTTTCCTTCAAACACCTTCAACGCAAGAGAGATTGCTAAAATAATGGAAATACAGAGAACATAAACGGCATACATAGATGCGATAAAACACCTAAATACAAACCAGTGGAGAGCAGAGGTGCCATAGGCACAATCAGAGAACACTGTATAAATATCAGAGGTCCACGGTTGCTCAACACCCTCCCAGCGAGTATAAGAAATATTGCCGGAACAACCGTGGACAACTTCAAGAGAAAACTAGATAATTTTCTCCAAGGAGTGCCGGACCAACCGGACTGTCTGTGGTGGATATGTGGGCCTGCGGGCCGCTCCAAGCAACAACCTAGTGGACCAAGCTCTCACAAGTTTAGCCTGGGCTCGGGCCAGGCTTGGAGAGTAGAAGAATTCTCAGAACCCCATCAAGCATGTATCAACCTTCACACCCAATATTAAAACAACATTTAAGTTTTCACCGCAACATGGCACATACACTGCGCAACAGTCAACATAACCTCCACACTCACCTACCAACACCATACACATCAACCTGTCCTCTTAAAAAGAACGTCGCTTTTGGCCGTTTGCCCGTATGGCCGAATATGGACGTAATTTGAAAATTAAAAAAAAAATGAAAATAAATTTGGGATTTTTTTTTCAACAACAGTAAGTTAAGGGTCCTCTGATAGGTTAGGTGGGCAGGAAATTCTCAGAAAGTTTCAAAACGGTATGAAAAACGTTAATGGAAAGTTTTCTTTTCTAAGCTGGCAGAGTAAGCCGGACGACTCAAACAGAAAACGGAACAGTACGTCACTTTTGTCAGTCGATTTCATTTCAAATTACGTCCAAATTTGGCCATAGCGCCGCGCATACCAGCCAAAAGTGACGTTATTTTTAAGAGGACGGGTTGATGACGGTGGGATGTAATCCCGGATGGATCCATCCATCCGGGATTATCGGTGACTAAAATATTCATGTTTCAAGTAAACTGTTTACACAAGTTACGTGTTACCAGACCTGAGTAAGTGGCTTTATAACGTGTTATGTCCCTGATTGTGCTGGGAGTCTATGATGTACTATATGTATATTGTGTTATGTCCCTGATGTCTGGTGTAAACTAACGCTATTTGAGTCTCCCTCCGTCTCACTAGATACAGTAACTAACACTAGTCCAGGCTCCCTCCTCTTACTGAGCATAGTAACTAATACTAATTAGTACACATGCAGACAGCAAGTAACAACAACGGGGCTGAACACAACCCACACATCTGAAAATAATAAACAGACGACGTGTCGGTCCATTATCAAGTCGAATCCCGGGCGGGACAGATAGTCTGAGATGACTATCAAACAGATGGGACAGATGGGGGGGGGGGGCGTTCTGCGACCTAGGGGTCCTCGATATAAGCCTAACATGTATATGTACACTGGCTACATGTCCCCCGACACAGTAAATTAAGAACGTGAGGTGAAAGGCGAGAAGGTTAAAGTATACATTATGAGATAATAGGAATAAAGAAATTTGCAGAAGGCCTATGGGCAAAGAAAACGAGGTGACAGAGACAAAAGAGATGGGTACATAAAGAGGTGAAATAGGGACAAAAGATCTCATAGTAACAAGGTTATCGCGAATAACCGAACTCAATTACGGGTTCACCATAGCCCGTGCTACATGGACATTTCGTTCTGAGTAGCTAAATCTAAAACAACAACAACAACACAGGACAAAAGAGATGAGTACATAAGAGAGAGACAAGGAGCTTAGAGGAGCTAAACCTAAGTCAGATCACGTTTAAGACGGTTAGAACATTTAAGTATGTGCTAAGAAAGGCAGAGTCAACAGCAACACAGCCAGGACTGAGGTTCATGTTTGACATGCTGTGTATCAGAGAAGATTCAACAGGACAGCGTCTGTGAAGAGCAAAGACAGGAAAGATTATTTTAAAAGAAGACCAATATGATAATTAAAGTCTCCTTCTGTACACAACTTTATAACAGATCAGGATGGACCGAAACGTCACCATTCTCTTTCATTTTCAGATGTATGGGTTGGGTGCGTAATACTGGTAGAGGCTCCTCCTGCCCTGTTGGGTTGGCTGCGTAATACTGGTAGAGGCTCCTCCTGCCCTGTTGGGTTGGGTGCGTAATAGAGGCTCCTCCTGCCCTGTTGGGTTGGGTGCGTAATAGAGGCTCCTCCTGCCCTGTTGGGTTGGGTGCGTAATACTGGTAGATGCTCCTCCTGCCGTGTTGGGTTGGGTGCGTAATACTGGTAGAGGCTCCTCCTGCCCTGTTGGGTTGGCTGCGTAATACTGGTAGAGGCTCCTCCTGCCCTGTTGGATTGGGTGCGTAATAGAGGCTCCTCCTGCCCTGTTGAGTTGGGTGCATAATACTGGTAGAGGCTTCTCCTGCCCTGTTGGGTTGGGTGCGTAATAGAGGCTCCACCTGCCGTGTTGGGTTGGGTGCGTAATACTGGTAGAGGCTTCTCCTGCCCTGTTGGGTTGGGTGCGTAATACTGGTAGAGGCTCCTCCTGCCGTGTTGGGTTGGGTGTGTAATACTGATAGAGGCTCCTGCCGTGTTGGGTTGGCTGCGTAATACTGGTAGAGGCTCCTCCTGTCCTGTTGGGTTGGCTGCGTAATACTGGTAGAGGCTCCTCCTGCCCTGTTGGGTTGGCTGCGTAATACTGGTAGAGGCTCCTCCTGTCCTGTTGGGTTGGCTGCGTAATACTGGTAGAGGCTCCTCCTGCCCTGTTGGGTTGGCTGCGTAATACTGGTAGAGGCTCCTCCTGTCCTGTTGGGTTGGCTGCGTAATACTGGTAGAGGCTCCTCCTGTCCTGTTGGGTTGGCTGCGTAATACTGGTAGAGGCTCCTCCTGTCCTGTTGGGTTGGCTGCGTAATACTGGTAGAGGCTCCTCCTGTCCTGTTGGGTTGGCTGCGTAATACTGGTAGAGGCTCCTCCTGCCCTGTTTGGTTGGCTGCGTAATACTAGTAGAGGCTCCTCCTGCCCTGTTTGGTTGGCTGCGTAATACTGGTAGAGGCTCCTGTCCTGTTGGGTTGGGTGCATAATACTGGTAGAGGCTCCTCCTGCCGTGTTGGGTTGGGTGTGTAATACTGGTAGAGGCTCCTCCTGCCGTGTTGGGTTGAGCGGCAGCATTATGGCCCGCGGGAGTGTGCAGGCGAGGTTAGCGGTAATGTCCCTCTACACCACCATATGACCCGGCTTCCTGCCTCTGGTGGCCGGGTCACTAGGGCTCCCTGGCTTAACTGTTCCCCGGGTGAGGTACCGTTGAGGCCTCACCTGCAGGTCTCCAGGCAACACCAACTTTACCTACTACATCCTGTTATCACCCTCGGGGGCGCCCCGTGCCGCTGACCACCTCCCAGCCCCCCCCCCCGGCCCACTCAACACAAGCAGCTAAAACGGGTGCAATATGTATGTGTGTGTGTGTGTGTATATATATATATATATATATATATATATATATATATATATATATATATATAATAATAATAATAATAATAATGGGGGTTTATATATAATAATAATACTGGCAGCAGGTTTTCTTTTAAACATGTCTCATTGAATATGACCGCATATTCTGTATTTACTATCTTCTGATTTAGGGCTTCAGCCACGTTATTGTGACTCATCGCCTGCATAGGGCTTCTATCCCTCTATTTTCTTAGCATCAGGGCTTAGCTGAAGGAGGAGTTCTCCAAAACTCATTTTCGTAATTTCAAGGTGAAGAAAAGAAGTGAATTACTATAGAATGTATTACACTTATTTATACAATTTTCACAATGTTTCGAACCTCCATGGTTCATTCTCAAGTAAAAAGATTTTTCAGAACTGGTTGATTTATACCCGCACTGCGTCAGGTGATAAGACAATAAAGGTGAAAACATGGGGGATACATAAGGGATAAAGGGGGTGGGGGGTGAAACATAAGAACATAAGAATAGAGGTAACTGCGGAAGGCCTATTGGCCCATACGAGGCAGCTCCTATCTACATACAAAGATTAATCAGGTGTAATTGGCCTGTTATGTTGAACAGTGTCTTCTGTGTTGGCATCGTTATGTTCTGGTCTTGTCCTTACTCTCATGGTGGGTAGAGTAAATAGTTCCGTGATTTGGGTGTTCATGGTAGGTTGTTCTATTCTTATGTGAATTGCTTCAAGATATTTTGCTTCAATTGCTTCATCACAGAACCCCATCAACCAGGTATCAACGGTAACATTGAAATTGCTGAATGTGTGTGAGTGGGTTGTGTAAGTACAATTAATTGTTAACAGTACCAAAATACCAAGCCAAATCTTACCTACCTTAGGCCTTGAGACGGGGAAACATTTGAGTCATTAACAACATTAACAATGACCTGAGGGAAACACTCAGGCGGAAACAATGTCTCGGGTCATAACTGTAGCGTCCCTGGAGCCAGGAGGCCGGTGGGTGCTGCCGCTTGCGGCTCTTGGGGGGGACATTGACGTCTTCCCAGGGATAACACTCATCCCTCAAGAAAAGCCGCTTGCGGTACTGAGGGGGGGGGGGACAATGACGTGTTTCCGCGAGCAAGTCTGATCCCCATGGCTCTTATTGCCGCTTGCGGCACTGTGGGGTTGAGGGGGGGGGGGACGCGGGCGGTAGGCGAGGCTTGACGTGTTCCCGCGGGCAAGTTTCCATTCTGAAGACGCGAAAAGTGAACTTCCTTTCCCGCCACAAGAGGGCAATGGGACGCTCACCTTAAACGGTACACAAGGGTGGAGGGTCTTGTTAACACTGGCGACACACACACTCTAGTTAACTAGAGTGTGTGTGTAGCCAGTGTTAACACTGGCGACACACACACACGTGTTAACACTGGCTACACATACACACTTGTTAACACTGGCGATACATAGTGGGCATCCCTCACTGCTCACTCTGAGCATGTTGTACACACATTGTGCACAGTTTATGTAGTGACCATTGGGCACTGATTACCACCGTCGACATGAGCAAGAGAAGGAAAGAGACAAATACAGGGAAAAGGTTATCACTCGGACCTGATATGAGGCCGCACTTCATAAACAGGATGAGTGACTGGTTCACGGAATACCAAATCCCAGAAGACATTGATAAATTTGTTGATGACCTTAATAACCAAATTGAGCACTGTCTCAGAGTTCCGCGCCGCACGACTTGGCGAAGTAACCCTCAGAAGAAAATAATATGGTATGTGAACGATTACATAAAAATGCTCAATGCAAATGTAAGAAGCATGAGTAGAGAGTACCGGAGACATCCCACTGACAGCAACCAAGAGCTGTTTAAAAGTGTGTGTCAAGTAGCCAGGGAAGAGAAGATTAAAGAGCGGGAAAGACAAAGACTTGGCTTCACTAGCTCCATTGGAAGAGAAACATCTGCAAGACAAGTGTGGGAGACAATTCAGATGTTAAGGGTGGCAGAGCCCGGCCTGCGGCTCACAAAGACCCCCAGGGTAAGGCTGAGGAACTAATACACAAGTGGTGTGATGCAGCATCCTCCTCCTCCCTCCCTCCAGAAGTAAGCAGGGAACAGCTCATATGATATAATGACAGAAAGATTAGGATAACAAGAGCACAGTCTAGTGTTGAAGAGTAAGGGCAACCAATCACAGCCCAGGAAGTAAGGGGCGCTATGAAAAAGGGTAAAAGTACTGCACATGGAGAATATGGCGTCATCTACAACATACTCAATGCACTGTGTGAAGTGTCTGGGAATCCACTACTCCACCTGTTCAACAAATCATTCCCAAGTGGAGAGTTGCCCGCGCAATGGAAACATGCAATAATCGTACCCATATCGAAGCCCAATGACCCTGGTAATTAAAGACCTATCAGTCTCATGTCATGCACGTGTAAGATGCTTGAAAGGATCATCCAAAACCGACTGTTGCACAAAATAGGCAGGTTAGGGGAGAGGGTCAATGGATTTGTTAAAGGATGGAGCAAGGCAAATTGCATAGTTAATTACTTGGCTAATGACACAGCCAAATACTCTGTATTTGTTGACATCAAAGGAGCCTTCGACAAAGCACAAGGGATTGCGATCCTGGACGAGCTTGCATGCCAAAAGGAGACTCGTGAAATGGATTCACAGGGAGGAGAGCCAAGGTCTGCTCCAACGAAGCTGTCTTGAGACCAATGAATATGGAACTCAAGATTTCCCCCCCCCCAAGGAGGAGTCTTAAGCCCCACACTATTCAATGTACTTATGAACGCCATGGCACATATTGATTTTCCGGAAGAAACGCAAGTGAGATATGCAGATGATGTTCTAATACAAGCACCAACCTTGGGGAAAATTAAACAGTGCAAGTTGCATCCTTCCCTCACACAACACCAGCCTTCACAGTCGTCTCGCAACACCGGGTAACACAAGTCAAGTAACACCCCACAACACAAGTAACACAACACAGATAACACCCCCACAACACCAGGTAACACCCCACAACACCAGGTAACACCCCACAACACCAGGTAACACCCCACAACACCAGGTAACACCCCACAACACCAGGTAACACCCCACAACACCAGGTAACACCCCACAACACCAGGTAACACCCCACAACACCAGGTAACACCCCACAACACCAGGTAACACCCCACAACACAGGTAACACCCAACAACACCAGGTAACACCGGGCATCTCCTTCTCTCTGACTTTCAAACACACGTGCCGCCTCAGTGAATGAGAAAGTGAGAAATATTACACTTGGCAAGAGACTAAGAAAGTCAGGTGTTACGAAATAAATAATTTAAAACCAATACGGAACGTGAGTCAACACGACAGACCAGAAGTTGTCACACACACACACACACACACACACACACACACACACACACACACACATTGTGTGGGAATGAGCTACGAGGAAAGGCTAAAGGAGCTGAACCTCACATCCCAGGAAAACAGAAGAGTAAGGGGAGACATGATAACCACCTACAAAATTCTCAGGGGAATTGACAGGGTGGACAAAAACAGACTCTTCAGCACGGGTAGGACACGAACAAGGGGACACAGGTGGAAACTTAGTACCCAAATGAGCCACAGGGACATTAGAAAGAACTTTTTCAATATCAGAGTAGTTAACAGGTGGAATGCATTAGACAGTGATGTGGTGGAGGCTGACTCCATACACAGTTTCAAATGTAGATATGACAGAGCCCAGTAGGCTTAACACCAAGTCACCACAACTAACAATAACCGAAGACTGAAGCAATCTCTGATCTGACATATTTCCCAACCTCAGTTTTCAATGTCGTTTACACCTGAATTAAGCAAAACATCAACACTAACCTAATTTCATAGAATTAGGCTACAACCTGCTCCAGTTTCCAGTGAGGGCGCGTCTTGTGAACAAGGTCTCACACCATTCGCGCCACACTTTTCCTGCCTCTCAAACTTAGTCAAGCTTGAAGCACAAATGAAAGCTTTCGCTTTTGTGTCTGGTATTTGTGAGAGAGTGACGTAATGGCAGTACGCACACGCGGAATGAGAAAACACACATACACATATATATATACATACATATACACACATATATATATACACACACACTTGCTGTAATCTGCACTGGTGGCTGAATGGACAGCACGCTGGATACGTAGTCCTGTAGACCGGGGTTCGATTCCCGGCGCTTGCGGAAACAGATAGGCAGTTTCTTTCACCCTGATGGCTGCTTCCTGTGTGTGTGTGTGTGTGTGTGTGTGTATGTGTGTGTGTGTGTGTGTGTGTGTGTGTGTGTGTGTGTGTGTGTGTGTGTGTGTGTGTGTGTGTGTGTGTGTGTATTCACCTAGTTGTGCTTGCGGGGATTGAGCTCTGCTCTTTCAGCCCGCCTCTCAACTATCAATCAACTGTTTCTACTACTATTTTTATTTCACACCACACACACACACACACACACTGGTGTGTGTGTGTGTGTGTGTGTGTGTGTGTGTGTGTGTGTGTGTGTGTGTGTCTTGGCCAGTGTCCTTGACTTGTATACCATGCAAGGTGATGGAGAAGATCGTGAGAAAAAACCTGGTAACACATCTGGAGAGAAGGGACTTCGTGACAAATCGCCAGCATGGGTTCAGGGAGGGTAAATCTTGCCTGACTGGCTTAATAGAATTCTACGATCAGGTGACAAAGATTAAGCAAGAAAGAAAGGGCTGGGCGGACTGCATTTTCTTGGATTGTCGGAAAGCCTTTGACACAGTACCGCATAAGAGGCTGGTACATAAGCTGGAGAGACAGGCAGGTGTAGCTGGTAAGGTGCTCCAGTGGATAAGGGAGTACCTAAGCAATAGGAAGCAGAGAGTTACGGTGAGGGGTGAGACCTCCGATTGGCGTGAAGTCACCAGTGGAGTCCCACAGGGCTCTGTACTCGATTCTATCTTGTTTCTGATATATGTAAATGATCTCCCGGAGGGTATAGATTCATTTCTCTCAATGTTTGCGGACGATGCCAAAATTATGAGAAGGATTAAAACAGGAGAGGACTGTTTGAGGCTTCAAGAAGACCTAGACAAGCTGAAGGAATGGTCGAACAAATGGTTGTTAGAGTTTAACCCAACCAAATGTAATGAAGATAGGTGTAGGGAGCAGGAGGCCAGATACAAGGTATCATCTGGGAAAGGAAATTCTTCAGGAGTCAGAGAAAGAAAAAGACTTGGGGGTTGATATCACGCCAGACCTGTCTCCTGCAGCACATATCAAGAGGATAACATCAGCGGCATATGCCAGGATGGCCAACATACGAACGGCATTCAGAAACTTGTGTAAAGAATCATTCAGAACTTTGTATACCACATATGTCAGGCCAATCCTGGAGTATGCAGCCCCAGCATGGAGTCCATATCTAGTCAAGGATAAGACTAAACTGGAAAAGGTTCAAAGGTTTGCCACCAGACTAGTACCCGATGTTACGAACCCGGATCCAGCGTCCGAGCACGGAGCAGTGACCACCGCGCCATCTGTGGGTCAGCTCCCGAAACCCCCTCCAAACGGACGACGACACCTGGTGAGGACGACGTGTACTGGCCACAAGGGCCGGTTTCCAGTCCTGTTCAGCTCACAACACAGCCGCTGCTGACCTCTGGTGAGGTGGTGCTCAGACAACAGCGCCATCTATGGAGTGGATAGGTGGGCGTTTGTGTCTGAGCCTGTAAGTGAGGTGCTTTAGTGTGTCCCTGCTATTGATGACGTGTCTGCTTACAGAGTCGACCTGAGACTGCTGTAAGGGAAGTCGAGTCAGTCTACCCAAGGCAGCCGTCCCCATACCTTGTGCTTTGCTGCAGCAGCTGCGAGTCGGCTCCCGGAAGAACACTGTGGTGTTCAACCCGTTCTCGCAAATTTAATAAGTCAATATTGACTTATTAAATATGTGCATAGGTGACATACTTAACATAATAGATACCCTTAAAAAGATTCATAGAAAACACCGACCTTACCTAACCTTGTTAGTATCTTAAGATAAGCATCTTATTGCTTCGTAATTACAATTATTACCTAACCTATAATAGGTATAGGTTAAGTAATAATTGTAATTACGAAGCAATAAGATGCTTATCTTAAGATACTAACAAGGTTAGGTAAGGTCGGTGTTTTCTATGAATCTTTTTAAGGGTATCTATTATGTTTAGTATATCACCTATGCACGTAGTTAATAAGTCAATATTGACTTTACGAATTTGCGAGAACGGGTTGGTGGTGTTACCCTGCCAGTGAAGTGGCAGTTGAAGGATTGTCGTACCCGGGACCGACTGCTGGAGACGATTGACCACCGGGGTATTCTGGACAGGAGAGTGATCTGTGGTATCACACGAGGCTCCTGACTAGGGCGCTACCCTAGTATCGCTCGTGGAGTGGCCTGAACAGCGTTGCTGATCTGGAACCTGCCAGCAGCTTGTTGGACTTGTGGTTGACGGCCTCCACGGCGGTGCCCCAGTGGAACTGTGTTTTGGCTGGCCTGTGTCAGGGGTAGACTCAGCTTGATCGAAGGATTCGTCAGGAGACCACGAGAGCACCGAGGACTTGGCACTGAAAGGATCCAGCGTCTTCAGGAGAAGACGACCGTATATATACTTCCCCTGTACAGTGTTAATACCCCTCCCCCCGTGTAATCTTTTTATATATTATTTATTGGTGATGGAAATAATTATAGTATTAAGTTCTTGACTTTATTTCCCTTCCCCTTTAAGTTACTTGCGTCACGGATCTCATCCCTTGAAAGCCACTACTGGCTTGGGGCCGGATACCCTTCCTCTACCGACATCAGAGTACGAACCCAGTTGCGACCCGAGAGGGCCGTAACACCCGAGCTGAGAGGTATGAGCTACGAGGAGAGACTACGGGAATTAAACCTCACTTCACTGGAAGACAGAAGAGTTAGGGGGGACATGATCACCACATTCAAGATTCTGAAGGGAATTGATAGGGTAGATAAAGACAGGCTATTTAACACAAGGGGCACACGCACAAGGGATCACAGATGGAAACCGAGTGCCCAAATGACCCACAGAGATATTAGAAAGAACTTTTTTAGTGTCAGAGTAGTTGACAAATGGAATGCATTAAGAACTGATGTGGTGGAGGCTGACTCCATACACAGTTTCAAGTGTAGATATGATAGCGCCCAATAGGCTCAGGAATCTGTTCACCTGTTGATTGACGGTTGAGAGGCGGGACCAAAGAGCCAGAGCTCAACCCCCGCAAACACAACTAGGTGAGTACACACACACACACACACACACACACACACACACACACACACACACACACACACACACACACACACACACACACACACCTGTAACGATTCGAGAAAGAGACCTGGGAGTAGATGTGACACCTAATCTAACTCCTGAGGCACATATAAATAGGATAACGACAGCAGCGTACTCTACACTGGCGAAAATTAGAACTTCATTCAGAAACCTAAGTGAGGAGGCTTTTAGGGGGCTTTACACTGCCTACGTGAGACCAGTCTTAGAGTATGCCGCGCCATCATGGAGCCCCCACCTGAAGAAACACATAAGGAAACTAGAGAAGGTTCAGAGGTTTGCGACGAGGCTTGTCCCAGAGTTACGAGGGATGGGATATGAAGAACGTCTTAGGGAACTGAACCTTACGACACTAGAGAAAAGAAGGTAGAGAGGAGATATGATAGGAACATATAAAATACTCAGGGGAATTGACAAAGTGGAAATAGATGAAATGTTCACACGTAATAATAACAGAACGAGGGGGACATGGGTGGAAACTGGAAACTCAGATGAGTCTCAGAGATGTTAGGAAGTTTTCTTTTAGCGTGAGAGTAGTGGAAAAATGGAATGCACTTGGGGAACAGGTTGTGGAAGCAAACTCTATTCATAATTTTAAAATTAGGTATCATATGGAAATGGGACAGGAGTCATTGCTGTAAACAACCGATGACTGGAAAGGCGGGATCCAAGAGCCAATGCTCGATCCTGCAAGCACAAATAGGTGAGTACAAATAGGTGAGGACACACATACGCACGCACGCGCGCGCGCACACACACACGCACTTGGGCGACAGTGTCACATTCATTCACTTCAGATTTAATAGAATTCACACAAGAAAAAAACGAGCCAGTCTTTACAATGGTCTGAGGTCACTGGCAGGCGGTTGTCCGCTTGGAGGAGGAGGTGGAGTGACAACAGTGGTGGTGGCAGGTGTGACAACAGTGGTGGTGGCAGGTGTGACAACAGTGGTGGTGGCAGGTGTGACAACAGTGGTGGTGGCAGGTGTGACAACAGTGGTGGTGGCAGGTGTAACAACAGTGGTGGTGGCAGGTGTGACAACAGTGGTGGTGGCAGGTGTGACAACAGTGGTGGTGGCAGGTGTGACAATAGTGGTAGTGGTTCACTTCTCGACAGATGTGGTGGTAGCCTTACAGAGTGAAGAGAGCTCAGCATGTAACACTTTAAGGAGTCGGTGGGTGGTGATATTGGTGGAAATAATGACAAAATTAGAAGAAAAAAAGAAGAAAGCATATGTTGTAAAGCAATAACAAACCATTTTGTAATAATAATACTAGACGTAATGATGTGAGAGCACAGAAGAGATATCTGGAGGTATAGAATACTAACTTTGTCAGTCAGGGGAACATGATGGATGACCTCACAAGAATGGTGTATATTGTAAATCTTAAGGCATCATAGCACTCACTGAAACATACTTATTCTTCAGCTTTTCATCTTGCCTTAGTGCCCATTTAGAATATGCAGTTCAATTTTGGTTTCTGTACTATAGCACGAATATAAATTATCTTAAACACTTTCACAGAAGGATGACAAAATTAATCTCAGAAATTAGATATCTGTATTATGTTGAGATTAAAAAAGCTTAATTTACATCTTTTAGAAAGACGAAGAGTAAGGGGTGACACACTTTAAGTATACATAGAGTGTAAGAAAGAGAATGTAAATAAGCTTGTTGACCAGACCACACACTAGAAGTTGAAAGGACGACGACGTTTCGGTCCGTCCTGGACCATTCTCAAGTCGATTGTGAGAATGGTCCACAATCGACTTGAGAATGGTCCAGGACGGACCGAAACGTCGTCGTCCCTTCAACTTCTAGTGTGTGGTCTGGTCAACATACTTCAGCCACGTTATTGTGACTCCTCGCCTGCATAAATAAGCTTTTAAATAAATCAACACAAAACAGAAACACGAAATAGATATAACTTTTATAAGTTTAGATTCAAGAAAGATCTGGGTAAATATTAGTTTGGAAAAGGATTGCAGATTTATGGAACAAATTACTATGTAATGTAATAGATATCGGATCGCTAGCTTGTTTCAAGCGTAGGTTAGACATATATATGAATGAGTTTGGGTGAAAATAAATTAGAGCTGCCTCGTATGGGTCAATAGGCCGTCTGTAGTTACCTTAATACACATGTTCAATGGCCCAGTCTTCTCCCTAATCTCTGATATATCTGAAAAATCCCTTTAGGGTTTGACTGCTGCCCTGCTGTATGTGCTTCATAGTTTCTTCAGCTTTTCTTATTTCTATTTTGTTAACATTTGTAACTATTATGAAGCTGTTATTCGATCTAATGAATTTTTATAGTATACTATGTTCCTGGGCTTACCTAAATAGGGCTTTTAAAAAGTTATTATTTGAATCTACATCTCAATCCAATTTAAATATCACCAAACCACTAGTCCAGTCCGGCACGTCCCGGGGACAGTCCACCGTCCATGGTCACGTTTGCACAATCTAACTTTCCCAAGAAACTTCTTAATACTTCAAAATCAACTTTACGGAAATCTGGCACAGTTTGTCATCCTCCTTTTTCATGCCTTGTTAAATTTAATTTCTCTATGATCATTATTACTCAGTTCGTTACTTATTTCCATTTTGTTAATATTTGTACCTTTATTTGCCAGGACTAAATACAGAATATTATTTCTTCTGTGAAACTCTGTAACAAACTGTCAGGAAGCCTTCCGCCACTTCCAGGAATTATTTTGCCCGAGTTAGCTGTATATAATGTTCAGTCTATTGCCCCGAGCACCTACAGCCTCGCTCCCGTGCCAGGTAAGTCCACTATGGGCTCACCATAGCCCGTGCTACTTGTAACTTTTGTTCCGAGAAGCTGAATCTAAAACAACAACAACAACTGCCCCGGGCTTATAGTCTGCAGCCACACACTGTACTGCATCCTCACGACTTCTGTTATCTCATCCCAAATTGGGGGCCGAGTGATAACTCTCATTATGAGTTAGCCAATGGCTAACTCATAATGTTACACATTCATCCCTGGGACTGATCCATGCTATTACTCATCCTGGGACTGACTTACCCTGGGACTGACGGACCCTGTGACTGACAGACCCTGTGACTGACAGACCCTGTGACTGACAGACCCTGTGACTGACAGACCCTGTGACTGACAGACCCTGTGACTGACAGACCCTGTGACTGACAGACCCTAGGATTGACTGTTACAGACTCACCCTGTTATATAATCCTCCTGGGACTGACTAGCATTTGAAATTGAAATCGTTATTTCTATACTCTGGGACTGACTCGCCCTGAGACCCACTCTGGGACTGACTCGCCCAGGAACTGACAGACCGCTGGGACGGACTCGCCCAGGAACTGACAGACCGCTGGGACGGACTCGCCCAGGAACTGACAGACCGCTGGGACGGACTCGCCCAGGAACTGACAGACCGCTGGGACGGACTCGCCCAGGAACTGACAGACCGCTGGGACGGACTCGCCCAGGAACTGACAGACCGCTGGGACGGACTCGCCCAGGAACTGACAGATCACTGGGACGGACTGGCCGTGTTGTAGACTTACCTTGAGACTGGAAGTGTCTGTCGCCTGGTTGCAGATCTCCGCCACAGAACTGCCTCAGCTCATAAGTGTGTTCCATCCTCGATTGTAAGACGATACTTTGTCTTCTTAACTGTCTTAATCAGAGTTGTTGCTGTGTCTCAGCTCTCCCTCACGACCACCTCAGCTCTTCCTTACTCAGTCTCCAACACACACTCTGCCAGGCTCCCAGACTCGTCTAACTAGCCGCGCCTTGCATGACCGGGATGACTGTTAACGACCCGTGAGTGACACCAACGAGTATGGTATAGTAGTGATCACATCTACAGATCACCACCTTTGTGTACTCCCGCCCTCAGCATGGGAGTATAATCACCAGTCTTGGTGGCCCTGGTGCCGCTGGATGGCCCTGGTGGCCCTGGTGGCACTGGCTGGCCCCCGGGAAGTGCCACGTGCCCTGCAGGTACCAGAGGATCAGGTGTCACGAGGAGTATCAGGTGACCTCCAACAGGCGGGGACAACCACCATAGCTCCACTACACACTCATATTATGCTCCCCTTCACCCTTATCTCTGTGAGCCTGTGTCACGGCGCGGGCCAAGGAGTTCCTGAGCCAAGAGTCCCAACGGTATACGCTCACCTGTACGTTGTTCGTACACGTGTGCCGTGTTCACACTCTCTGCATACAGGTGTACTGTGTAGTGTAGGCACTTATACTGTGTAGTGTAGGCACTCGTGTACTGTGTAGTGTAGGCACTCGTGTACTGTGTAGTGTAGGCACTCGTGTACTGTGTAGTGTAGGCACTCGTGTACTGTGTAGTGTAGGCACTCGTGTACTGTGTAGTGTAGGCACTCGTGTACTGTGTAGTGTAGGCACTCGTGTACTGTGTAGTGTAGGCACTCGTGTACTGTGTAGTGTAGGCACTCGTGTACTGTGTAGTGTAGGCACTCGTGTACTGTGTAGTGTAGGCACTCGTGTACTGTGTAGTGTAGGCACTCGTGTACTGTGTAGTGTAGGCACTCGTGTACTGTGTAGTGTAGGCACTCGTGTACTGTGTAGTGTAGGCACTCGTGTACTGTGTAGTGTAGGCACTCGTGTACTGTGTAGTGTAGGCACTCGTGTACTGTGTAGTGTAGGCACTCGTGTACTGTGTAGTGTAGGCACTCGTGTACTGTGTAGTGTAGGCACTCGTGTACTGTGTAGTGTAAGCACTCGTGTACTGTAAGCACTCGTGTACTGTGTAGTGTAGGCACAGGGTACACGTACACAATGTTAAATGGGACTCTTGGGTTAAATGTTTGCTGGTCAGGGAAGAGTTTCACCGCTGTGCTGATACAACCCGTTCTTTGCTCGCCTCTATATGGATCCCGATCCTTGTCATATCATATACCTTCACCATAATTTATATTTTCCACTCCAAGATATTGTGATCGTTTAATTGTTTAAATGATGAGTTATATCCAAAACAATGGACACAAACACCAATGAGTTTCAGTATGTGTGCCAGGCCCCGGTACACCCAAGTTATCACATCAACACCGACTACACAGACTCCTACACCGACACACACACACAGAGGACACCGCTGCTCCAGTTAGTGCACCTCGCGGTCAAGTAAGAACAATGTGGTGTTCTTACCTCCCGCTCCAGCAGAGTGGGGGAGTGTACATGTCTGTCTGTTGGCTCCGCCCCTCGCCACCAAACTTCCTCACACACACCAGTTCCCAGTGGCTGCTCGGCCTCACAACACGCCTTCCTCCACCAATCACAGCCAAGCTTATAACACTACTCGCACCTGTTAATATATCGTATAACGAATCTGTTTCAGGATTAGAGTCATCGATTAGTCGTCTTGATGGTAAGACTTATTACTTAATTAAGTAGTCAACCCGGCCTCAAACCAAGTCCATTCCTTCCAGCGGTCGACTCCAAAGACGCATTAATAAGTTTTAACATGTTGTTCACTCAAAATTGGAATGTTATCAAAAATAAATTACAGTCCGTCCTCCAAGTGATTCCATGCACCCGCCAAACCCCCTGTTTATGAATGAAAAACGGTTTACACACGACTCACAACTGATTTCGTTTGAACACTTCCGGAACAAAACGTATTCATACATTTTTACATACTGTTTTACATTCAAAACGGGATTTTTTTCAAATATAAATTAATATTATAATATATTAGCATATTGTGCATATATATGCATAGATTAGGTTAGGTGTTTAGGTTCTGTTGGCGATTATTTGTATTTGTAGTACGTGGGTGAAGCATTTACAGCGTTGTGGTTCGAATAAAATTCGTCAGTGAAGCACTTGTTCCGGAAGTGTTCGAACGAAATCAGCTGTGAGTCGTGTGTAAACCGTTTTTCATTCATAAACAGGGGGTTTGGCGGGTGCATGGAATCACTTTTGGGTCTTTGTTTGGAGGACGGGCTGACAAATAAACAATGCAAAATACTTGTTAACCCAGCCGACAAACCCACTGTTTACGAATGGAAAGCGGTTTACACACGACTCACA
Source organism: Procambarus clarkii (assembly GCF_040958095.1). NCBI lineage: Eukaryota > Metazoa > Arthropoda > Malacostraca > Decapoda > Cambaridae > Procambarus > Procambarus clarkii. The sequence continues at coordinate 162,177 of NC_091188.1, read as the reverse complement.
ACTGTTGACGTCCGAACACTTCCGGACCAAGTGCTTTACTGACGAATTTTGTTCGAACCACAACGCTGTAAATGCTTCACCCACGCACTACAAATACAAATAATCGCCAAAAGAACCTAAACACCTAACCTATGCCTATATATGCACAATATGCTAATATATTATCATTTTAATTTATATTTGAGAAAATTCCTGTTTTGAATGAATAGCATGTAAAAATTTATGAATGCATCTGTGGGGTCGACCGCTGGATGTAATGGACTTGAGTCGAGGACGGGTTGTATAAATGCTTCATACACGTACTTCAAATACAAATAATTGTCAGCAGAATCTAAATACCTAAACCTAACTATACTTAGAATTGAATTGTTATATACATTAATATTGCATAATATTAATATTGCATAATATTAATATTGCATAATATTAATGTATATATGAGAACAAACTAAGTTTTAATACACGGTATGTTTAACTTGATGAATACGCCTGGGGAGAACGGCCGCTGCTTTAACCAGCCTAGTGTGAGGACGGGGTTCAAAACATATAATCGTCAACAGAACCAATGCCTAAATATGCACAATATGCTACGATATTAATATATGTTTCTGAAAAATCCTGTTTTTGAACGAACAGCATGTTAAAACTGAGGAATGTGTTCATGGGGTTGACCCCCTGGATGGAATGGCTCCACTACTAATTATGTTCTCAAACAGTGTTTCGCTCTCTTCCTGTGTTCGAATTACACTTCTCTGAAAGTGTTGCCCAAGTACGACACATACTCATTATTGCCAACAGAACCAAAAGAACTAACCAAATCTATCATTGGCCTAATTATACACAAAATTACAATAAACATTAATATTTATTAATATACTGTATTGCATATTCGAGAAAATATGGTTAAAATTTACGAATTCGTCTTTGGGGAGGACCGCATTACTGGAGCACTGGTGAGGGTGTGTACTGCTGGAGTGTTGTTCAGTCTTGAACAGCGGTTAGGTAGCTCCCTCTTGCAGCACCCGCAGTGTACCATAGGGTCCCTCTTGCAGCACCTGCAGTGTACCATAGGGTACCTCTTGCAGCACCTGCAGTGTACCATAGGGTACCTCTTGCAGCACCCACAGTGTACCATAGGGTCCCTCTTGCAGCACCTGCAATGTACCATAGTGACCCCCGTGCAGCACCCGCAGTGTGTCATAGTGACCCCCTCGCAGCACCCACAGTGTACCATAGTGACCCCCGTGCAGCACCCGCAGTGTACCATAGTGACCCCCTCGCAGCATCCACAGTGTACCATAGTGACCCCCGTGCAGCACCCGCAGTGTACCGGGTCTGGGATCTGATGCCACAACAGTATAGTGAGGACAACAACGCGTGGCAGGTGAGTGCGGGTAACGGCAGCGTTGCCCGGGGCGCTGGCGGCACTTGTCTCTCACAACTTTCCTATCATTATTTACCTATTAGTGCCTCTGGGAGAGTGAGCTTTAACTCTATGTCCCACCATACGCCGCTGATGTTGTTCTTTACATGTGGGCTCCAGGAGACAGGTTTGGCGTGATATCAATTCCTAGATCTTTCTCTCCGTCCGTTTCGTGAAGGACTTCATCTCCCATTCGGTACTCAGTGTCTGGCCTCCTATTTCCTCCTCCTAGTTTCATTACTTTACATTTACTGCGGTTGAACTTTAGTAGCCATTTGTTGGACCATTCCTTTGGTTTGTCTAGGTCATCTTCTAGCCTCATGCTATCTTCCTGTCTTAATCCTCCTCATAATTTTTTCCATCATCAGCAAACTTTGAGAGGAACGAGTCTATTCCCTCTGGGAGATCATTTACATAAATCAGAAACAGTATAGGTTCCCTCCAAGAGTTACTCTAACGCCCTCCAAGAGTTACTCTCACGCCCTCCAAGAGTTACTCTCACGCCCTCCAAGAGTTACTCTCACCCCCACCAAAAACTGGCGTCCCACCATCATTCTCCACCAGGAACAAGTGACCAATGTCCGGCTGACCCAGTAATATTGTGGTGTTTCACCGTCTTCCATTCCTCCTCCTCCATCCCCCCCCCCACCCACCCACCCTTCCCTACAACTCACCTCTCCCCACACCCTTCCCACCCGTCCAGGACCACCACAGCCACCCGTCCAGGACCACCACAGCCACCCGTCCAGGCCCACCACAGCCACCCGTCCAGGACCACCACAGCCACCCGTCCAGGACCACCACAGCCACCCGTCCAGGCCCAACACAGCCACCCGTCCAGGCCCAACACAGCCACCCGTCCAGGCCCAACACAGCCACCCGTCCAGGACCACCACAGCCACCCGTCCAGGACCACCACAGCCACCCGTCCAGGCCCACCACAGCCACCCGTCCAGGACCACCACAGCCACCCGTCCAGGACCACCACAGCCACCCGTCCAGGACCACCACAGCCACCCGTCCAGGACCACCACAGCCACCCGTCCAGGCCCAACACAGCCACCCGTCCATGACCACCACAGCCACCCGTCCAGGCCCAACACAGCCACCCGTCCAGGACCACCCCAGCCACCCGTCCAGGACCACCACAGCCACCCGTCCAGGCCCAACACAGCCACCCGTCCAGGACCACCACAGCCACCCGTCCAGGACCACCACAGCCACCCGTCCAGGACCACCACAGCCACCCGTCCAGGACCACCACAGCCACCCGTCCAGGACCACCACAGCCACCCGTCCAGGCCCAACACAGCCACCCGTCCAGGCCCAACACAGCCACCCGTCCAGGACCACCACAGCCACCCGTCCAGGCCCAACACAGCCACCCGTCCAGGACCACCACAGCCACCCGTCCAGGACCAACACAGCCACCCGTCCAGGACCACCACAGCCACCCGTCCAGGCCCAACACAGCCACCCGTTCAGGACCACCACAGCCACCCGTCCAGGACCACCACAGCCACCCGTCCAGGACCACCACAGCCACCCGTCCAGGACCACCACAGCCACCCGTCCAGGACCACCACAGCCACCCGTCCAGGACCACCACAGCCACCCGTCCAGAACCACCACAGCCACCCGTCCAGGACCACCACAGCCACCCGTCCAGGACCACCACAGCCACCCGTCCAGGACCACCACAGCCACCCGTCCAGAACCACCACAGCCACCCGTCCAGGACCACCACAGCCACCCGTCCAGGACCACCACAGCCACCCGTCCAGGACCACCACAGCCACCCGTCCAGAACCACCACAGCCACCCGTCCAGGCCCAACACAGCCACCCGTCCAGGACCACCACAGCCACCCGTCCAGGCCCAACACAGCCACCCGTCCAGGACCACCACAGCCACCCGTCCAGGACCACCACAGCCACCCGTCCAGGACCACCACAGCCACCCGTCCAGGACCACCACTGCCACCCGTCCAGGACCACCACAGCCACCCGTCCAGGACCAACACAGCCACCCGTCCAGGACCACCACAGCCACCCGTCCAGGACCACCACAGCCACTCCAGGTTCACAGCTGTCGCCCATTCAATCATGACACGCTCCGTGTTGTTGTGTAGCAGGTAGTGAGGTCAGTCAAGGCCGCTCAGGCCAGCTAACAATGGTTCACCCTTCTCATATCTCTACTGATGAGACCATTAAAAGTTGCTCAGTAAACATAGCTCCGGCCACCTGCTGTCAGCCATTTTTGTCTGTACCAGACTCTACGGCCTCAAGCTGACCAGTCAGGGAGTCCCAACAGTGCCAGTCAGGGGTCCCAACAGTGCCAGTCAGGGGGTCCCAACAGTGCCAGTCAGGGGTCCCAACAGTGCCAGTCAGGGGTCCCAACAGTGCCAGTCAGGGGGTCCCAACAGTGCCAGTCAGGGGGTCCCAACAGTGCCAGTCAGGGGGGTCCCAACACTGCCAGTCAGGGGTCCCAACAGTGCCAGTCAGGGGGTCCCAACACTGCCAGTCAGGGGGTCCCAACACTGCCAGTCAGGGGGTCCCAACAGTGCCAGTCAGGGGGTCCCAACAGTGCCAGTCAGGAGGGGTCATTAGTTTCATGGAGACCAATGACCTTCACAACCCAGGTCAACGTGGACTTAGAGCGGGAAGATCGTGCCTCTCACAGCTACTTGACCACTATGACAAAGTCACCGAGGCATAAGAAGAAAAACAGAACGCAGATGTGGTATAAATGGACTTCGCAAAGGCATTCAATAAATGTGACCATGGAGTGATAGCACACAAAATGAGGTCAGTGGGAATAACCAGTAACGTAGGACGGTAGATACTCAGTTTTCTGTCGAACAGAACACAAAGAATAGCAGTCAACCACATAAAATCAAGTCCAAGAACAGCTGAACGCTCTGTACCTAAACCTACAGTCCTTGCACCTCACCCCTCTACTTCCCTCACCCCACTACTTCCCTCACCCCACTACTTCCCTCACCCCTTGCCCACACCTTTTATTTCATTTCTTGGCCATTCCGTTTTGCGATACATCATTAATCTTAATTATGTTACCCGGTAATCAGTTTCAGAAATTATCACCCCAGTTTCCAAACCGGTTCTGCCCAGTTCCTTCCTATTTGTAAAGTCATTAATATCCTCTTTCCTGTTCTATTTTGGGTTGGCATACTTAAAACATTTACATCTGCATCGTTACACCCTTTTATCCATTGGTATTCCAATTTAGGGAGAGTAAAAAAGCATCACTGTCAAGTTTCTCAGTAATGATGAGAGGAAAATTCCACATTGCCTGGAGTGAGAGAGGAAGGTCATCATTCTCAGTGATGACGTTATCAAGAGCCTCCACGGGCAGCAGGAGAGGTGGAGGTGGGCAGCGACCACCACAACCTTCATGCCCCGGCTATCAACACCACCTCCTTACAAACATATTTGGTTTTCTGTTGTTTTAGTTTATTATTGATCCCATATCCGTCGTGTGGGAGGTATAGTGGTCCCCACACCCGTCGTGTGGGAGGTAGTGGTCCCCCACACCCGTCGTGTGGGAGAGGTAAATAAGTTATTATCAACAGAAGGCACCAAGCTGGGGAGGCTATGCACGTGGCACCGTCAAAAGTGCGGAATATCCAAAGGCGCTAAATATCACTAAGAACAAAAGCGCATCAGGAGAACAACATCAAAGGCATCCGATTCACCAAGGACACTATCAAGGGACAGGTGACCGCGAAGAACAGTCGGGAGGCAAGACATAGGCACATCCTGGAAGTCAGGATGTGCCTACAAGTGACATCAAGTCAACAAGGATATGCACGCCGGTTACGGTGGTAGGAGGAAGGCCATGGGGGCACACTACCCCTTAAGATTATGTAGCTTATTACAGTAGCAGAAGATCAGCGAGCCTGCCAGCGGGGCATGTTTCGAGGAATGAATAACAGGGTAGAAGTCAAAATGAGGAACACCTTTAGGGAAAATGGGACAAGAGCGGATAGCCTCCTTCGTGGCAGCATCCGCACGTCATTTAAGGACACACTAATATGACCGGGAACCCAGCAAATTTGACTGTCTTAAATCTGCTGGAGATAAGATACAGCCCATATTTAATTTTGACGACCACAGGATTGAGAGGATTAAAAGACTCCAGAGCCATGAAGGCACTGGAGTCGAGTCAACTACAACAACCTTTGTTGTTGTAGTTGACTCTCACAATGTCTTGTGCTCTGATGAGACCATTGTAATGTACAGTTTTATTAATTGTCTGGGTAAGGTAAGACGATTATTTGTGGATGATTGTCTTTAAAGTTATCTGTGTATCTTTATATATTTTGACTTCTAAATCGCGTGGTTAAGTGAAGTATTATATATCTTCCCTTAAATGCTCTCAACTCTTTAAGACATAATTGTAACATGCTCGTGTCCGAAGCTAGACACAAATACAACAAAATTATTAAGGATGGTAACAGTCCATTCCATGTGGTCTCCATCTCATGTTGGCCTCCTAATGCATGATAGAGCTGATGAGTTAGCCAAAGAATCTGCCTTTAAAGGAGACGTTGAGTGTAACCTTTGATTGTCAATGAGCAATCTGAGAGCAGCAGTACACCAAGAACTTCAACAAAGTCTTGTAGATCTGAGGCAAAGTGAAATCGACACCAGTAATTCCATCTATCATCATACTATCATGCAAGAGGAGCCACACATCTATGGATCATCCAATACAATCAGCAGACTTCTAGATGTTACTACTGCTCGGCTTAGTCTCGGTTACAAGTATCTCTGGGAATTCTCATTATCTGCTGATGTAGAGCTGACCAAATGTAAACTGTGTCAACAAAATTATTCGCACACCCTCCGTCACTATGTGATGGAGTGCGAAAAGATACGTGAATTCATAGACAATTCTATAACCAATGTTCCAACGATGTGTAAATATTTCATTCAAAATGATCTGCTACCAGATTTTTTAGCCAAACATCCCCAGTTTGCTAACTATAGGTAGTAACTAAGTGATTGTAACCTATCCACCGCTGCCCACTGGATGGGGGGCGGTGTGCAGGACAAACATATCAATTGTGACACTAGCTCTCTACATATGGCAGATGCTTAATTTAGAAACCGTACTTGGTCGATCTCGAACCCATTGTTGATGTGACGACTTATACCGAATTTTGTAACTAGTTCATCAAGATTGTAACTTGCTTAGCTAAATGAATTGTGGGGTTCAGTCCCTGAGCCCATTATGTGCCTCTGTAACCCTTTCCACTACCGCTCACAAGATGGGTATGGGGTGCATAATAAATGAACTAAACTAACTTTGTGGGGACTTACTCATTTGTTCAAGTCCCCACAAAGTTAGCTTTTGAAACAAGTTTTGACTTTGCCAGGAGCTGTAATTTTCCTGTCTCAGAGCATCATTGTGGCGCTCCAGAAGGGAAACACCTTTTTCTGATCAGGGGGAGAAAGATACTGGCAGTATGGGGCTTTAAATTTATTGAAGATTAAATTCTGCAGAACATGTAAATATATAAAGTTTCAAATATATAAAGTAAGTAAATATATAAAGTTTATATTAAACACGGTTTATATTATAGACATATAAACAAAGTTTATATTATATTAACTTATAGATCCAAGAGATCCACAACTTTTAACCTTTCATTGTTTCACTATTTTTTCACCAATGTATAACTTGTAGCCTTTAAATATCTAATAAAGCAAAACAAATGCAAAAAGGCGGATGATAGGATAAAAGAACAAGGAACCTGTATTTGAGGAGACCCAAAATTCCCTCTAATGCATTGTGTGTACTTTTCTCTGAGGCTATGGGCCCCCCTTTCATCCAGTCAATGAAATAGTAAATATATATTTTTTAATCTAGTAATTTACTTTATGATGTAAATCCAAATATAGACAGGCATTATAAAGGAACGGATTGGTCAGGTGGTGGTACCTGGTGAGCCAAATATGCTCAAGTAATGTTGAATCATCGACTTGGATTTTCAAATTCACCAGTGTTTTGACATTTACGGCTTTGGCGGGTAGGCAGTTCCATCGGTCAAAAAAGTTTCTTTTCGACCAGTTTCTTATATTTTGTCCAATATTGACTTATTGAGCTTAAAATCGTTGCTCTTTGTTTGTTACATCTGACCTTCAGAAGAAATTGCCTGGATCAGTATCCTCCAAATTATTCAGTATTTTAAGTTTCGATGAGATCAGCCCTGTCATGTCTGGTTTGCAGTGTTGTTAGCCCTGCGGCCCCTCTGTCATCCCTGGTACAAGAATTGACTTGGTTTTGGAATAATTCTTGTAGCCCGTTGTTGCACTTTCTCCAGAGCAGCTATGTCCTTCTGAAGACGAGGTCTTCATGCTTCAGTTCAAAATGAGTTATGTCGCTATTATTAGCTGTGTTTATGTTATTCCGTGAGTGCTATGTTGTGTACTGGTCTAGGGTATACAAGATATATCATACATCATAATGGACTTCTTCTTGAGAGGTTATCTTGAGATCACTGTATCCAATACAGTATTCCAAATTGGGCCGCTCTATAAATTTATCTAACATAGTCCATGTACACTATACCTACCGAAAGTCCTTTATCCGAGTAACTGTTTGCGGTTACCCTTTCAAAAAAATGTGAGCAAGTTTGTAAGGCAGGTTCTATTTTTAACAAACCCATATTACGTCGATTTTATTAGATTGTTCACGGTGAGATGGTGAATGATTCCTTCCCATCTGCATGTACCCACTGGATACATTTTTCCTATTGTCAGTAAAACCTAAGACGACTTTCTACGCTGCCATTACTTTGTTCTATAATTTAATAAACTACAAAACGAAATACTGTTATTTTGACAAGACAGCTTTCATTTTAAGAAGACTTCCAATTATGAGGAGACAATTTATAGAGAAGAGTGGTCATTTGAAGATGTCCTTGTCTTTAAAAAAAACAATAAATTTCTAAAGAAAACAATTTTTAAAAGCAAAAATTGTCATTTAATATTACTGCCATATCAAGAAACTCGTTATTAATTAGAAACAGGTCATTAAAGCCTAGGAAGAACTCTTATTACGAGGAAGATGATACAAAACTGTTACATTTTAAAATGTTAGTTTTTTTGGAACAGTCGTTAAAATATCCACACCAAATTGAAGGTGATACATGTCTTTGACGTGACTGCTGTTGATAATAATATAAATGCACTACTTGAGATAAACACATCAAAATAGTGTTGGTACCTTAAACACTAACATTGGCAGCTCGCCAAAAACGATGAGAATTGTGTTGGTCACTTTTAAGCACTAGATTCCTCACACTGATTCAACAATGAAAGTTTTTCTTTAAATATAACAATGGTCAGGATTTAACTCAAACATGGAAGCTAAAATCCAACACGCCATGCCCAGTGTGAGGCAAGGTGTCAAAGCACAGACGATGCAGCCAACTGTGTTGAGCGTTAAGAAATCCTGTTACATACCAACACCTGTTTATGGCTAACGAGTCTATGACCGCTCACAGGACCCAGGAGATTAACAGCATCTCACAACGATAAGAAGATGCTGCCCAGGTAAGAGCAGCCGACCTCCCTGGCCCAGTTGCCTAACTACTCTCCCTTCCCTTATATACTTACCTAAACAAGCGCTGAGGGCTTCGTCCACAACTAGAGGATCCATAATTGACATATTCCACACGCCAAGCACCTTTGTGGGGCTAAAAACTCCATGGATAAGCACACATAGCAGCACAGAAGCACAGTACACTACACTCCACTCACTGGCTAACACAACACTGGTTAACCTGTGGCCGCCCGGGCCGCCGCTGGGCTGATTACGTAGGCAGGAGGGATGCCCGCTTCATCCACGGCCGCCCACCTCACTCAACTCATATCTGCTCTCCCTACGGCATTTACCATTATTATGAAAGCTTATAATGACAATGATTTATAATTTATTAGTCTGCACACGCGTTATCATTAGCAGTGCCAGCACTGATAGTGGCCCACTTGTAATAGTCTGCGGATGCACCAACAGATGGCGACACGGCCGGGATACGATAATTTCATACTAACTATTTTTTCTCATCGCTTACAAGAATTAAATAAACAGGAGAACAAATACTACAAAATATTACAAAGGGAATCACAAAATTAGTCACTGGATGGCTTTGTTGCCAAAAGTCGAATGAAAAATCTAAAAATTTAGGCAATTAACTATTAGAAGTTATCAGCCATGATCAAGAAATGTATTATAAGCTTCACCCGCTCACATGTTTTTGTTTAATAACTGGCTTAATTATACACAGCAATGTGCTGCTGCCCTATTCTATATGAATGATTACAATGTGTAAATAAAAAACAAGCTGTAGGTTCATCTAATATCTCCATCTCACAGGATGCTTATCATTACACACACATATCATAGTAGCATGATGCATCAAATGAACAAATCCACAAGGGCCGTGACGAGGCTTCGAACCTATGTCCGAGAGGATCCCAGACGCTGTTTAATCGACTGAGCTACGACATGGTAAAAAGATTGCAACCGGGAAATCATCCTGATTGACCAACGGATCCTGCAATCACTCCGAGACACAAACCAGGGTTTTACGCAATTTCTCCATGCACTTGAGCTGTCAATAGGGTGTTCCTCTTCGCCCTTACTTCATTGCACTTCTTTTTCATTTACCATGTTGTAGCTCAGTCGATTAAGGCAGCGCCTGGGTCCTCTCTGACGTAGGTTCGAACCCTCGTCACAGCCCTTGTGGATTTGTTCGTGGTTTATCATATCTGAATTTACCCGAGGGCAACTAGCACACTAGTGGCCTCGTCGAAGACAGGAAGCCAGCGGCTTGTCAAAGGTTCCCCCCCCCCTCATTAACCCCGATGAGTTTTCCAGTTGGATTTTAAAATTCAACAGTTTTGGCATTTACGACTTCGGCAAGTAAGCGTTTCTATGGGTTTATAACCCTGTGGGTGAAAAAAACATGTTTTCAGTTCTAAATTGTGGATTGTTAAGCTTGAAACGCTGCTCCTTGTCTGTGTTACAAATGCTGCAGGCATGGTGCAAGTCAAGCAAGCAGAAGTGAAGCATAATCCACTAAAGATCTGATGTATATAAGGTATATCATTTTGACAATTCTTTCATTGGCACAATAGCCAAAGTGATGACTTGCAACAGCCTTGAGAGTTGTTGTTGTTGTTATAGATTCAGCTACTCGGAACAAGTTCAAAGTAGCACGGGCTATGGTGTGCCCGTAACTTACCTGGCACAGGAGCTGGACAATTAGCACGGGCTATGGTGAGCCCGTAGTGGACTTACCTGGCACAGGAGCGGTGCTGTGTGCGCGGGCCTTGAGAGTTGTTGTTATAGATTCAGCTACTCGGGACAAGTTCCAAGTAGCACGGGCTATGGTGAGCCCGTAACTTACCTGGCACAGGAGCGGGGCAAGTAGCACGGGCTATGGTGAGCCCGTAGTGAACTTACCTGGCACAGGAGGGGTGAAGCTCCTGTGCCTTGAGAGCTCCGAGTCTCTATACTGACGACAGAGTCTGAATACAACAGGACCATACAGTGGTACCTCAAGGCCAAGAAGGTATTTGAATCTGTTCACATAGTCAAGCTGGGAGCTATCACAGTTGCATCTTGCGAACAGCTCCTCCCTGCCTGGGTGGGCGCCGATTTAGTATCTTTACTTTCTCTGCTGAGATGACTAAACCTAGGTCCTGACATGAGTATAATATAGAGTTAAGAGTGTTCTGCATGTTAGCATACCCAGTGGTGGGTATCATTATATCATCAGCATAGCTAATGATGTGCACGTTGGGTTTCCTCGGTACAGAGTTTAACAGCGTGTTTATAAAGATATTAAATGAGGTAGGACTGAGGACACCTCCCTGTTAGGTACCTAGTTCGAAGTCTCTTGTTACACTCCTATGCCCCCTGGAACAATACAGATGACTTCCTGTTGGATAAGTAACCTCTGATCCAACAAAGAAGCCGAACACCAATATTCATTCTTGCAAGCTCACTCAAGGTAACATGTCGATTTGTAATATCAAAGGCAGATTTGAGATTTAGGAAGATGGTATACGACTTTTCAGTGTGCAGGGTAAGAAAGGTGGTGATGCAATGATGCACACTCCTTCCATGTATGAAGCCATATATCTGGGGGATATCACGGTTCTTATTCTATGGAGGAGACGGTTTAGGACCATTCTCTCGAATGTTTTGCAAATGCAGCTAGTAAGGGAAATTGGGCGAAAAGCATTCTCTTGTTTTGGCTTGGGAATTGGAATGATTATACTGTTGGTCCAAGAGATAGGAAGATGCCCAGTAACATAGCTCACATTATACAGCTCAAGAAGGGGAGTCCCTGGTACTAAAGGGAACAGATGCAATATGTCGTAAGTGATACCAACCTCACCGGGGGATGTGGCTTTACCTTTGTTTAGGGTCGAAAACAACTCAAAGGTAAAGCCACATCCCCCGGAGAGGATGGTATCACTTATGACATATTGCGTCTGCTCCCTTTAGGACCAGGGACTCCCCTTCTTGAGCTGTATTATGTAAGCTATGTTACTGGGGAACTTCCTACCTCTTGGACCAACAGTATAATCAAGAGACTTGGTAATCAACAGTAAGAGATTTGGCACCCAGCTAAGAAATATGGCAAAACTTTTTATAGAAAAAACAATAAAAGGAGGTGTTACCAGACATTACTCGCAAGTCATAGGAAAAGGAAAACTGACAGACTGACAGGCTACTTTGGGAAAGCCAACCGTGACAATATACATACAGATTGGATGTCTATGAGGAATGCCTGTGTGTCAGACCTTTTCCATGCAACATCCACAGACGAAAAACACATCCACACTCACTGCCCCAAAGGCAAAGATTCTTGGTGTTTTAATCAAGACGATGTTGCAAAGAACAAACCAGTTCAGTCTCACGAGCTCATGCAAATTAAATCTCATCTCGCAGAAAAGTACATGACCAAAGTCCTCAAGATTTACTACGGTCTTACCACAATAGAAAAATTGAGTAAATGCATGAAGGGTAAGACTCAAAACCCTAATGAGTTTGGAGACTCTCCTTAAAAAGACAGATTTGTGTCAAAACCAATGCTTGACTTTGTTATGTATGCAACAGCTGGTGCATACAATGGCGGGTATGAGAAGGCATACCTGGATGAAGCTATTGGAATGCTTCCTCGTAACTACAGCACTACCTATTTACCTGGATGAAGCTATTGGAATGCTTCCTCGTAACTACAGCACTACCTATTTACTGCAACTCGGGATTAAAGAGATGCAGGAACCTGTCTGGTGCACGATGATGAGGGCTAGTAAGGAGGGTCCACAAAATGGATATGCAGCTGGTTCCTTCTAGCATTGCTGAGTGCCACCTAGAGGGACAAATTTCACATATCAAATTATAATGAGTATGTTATTTTGCTGTATTTTATTGTACTGTATTTCATATTAATACTTTGATATGGCCATATTTATTATGTCCCTTTGTACAAGAAGCTGTCAACCATTTTTTTTTGTATTTATTACCTTTTTTTACCTTTGTTTATCAGGCGATTTTGTTGCAGCTTCTGGATCTTAGAATATGCATACCCATCACTAAGTATGGGAAGTTGGAACAAATTTGGTCAACATGTATGTCAGCGACAGGTGGCACAACTTGTGACTATGTTTTATGTGAATTATTTACAGTTTAAGTTTTAAAGCAATTATCATCATTCCTGCATATTATGTTCAATGTTTGTAGGTCTATAGTATGCATACATAGTTTTTAATTATCTTAAAAAATTTTAGTTATAAATATTCAAAAATGGTAATTTGATCATTTTTCTGCAACTACTTTAGATAAAAAAGTAATCACCATTAAGATTAGATGCTATTGTGATAGTTTAGAGAAATATAAAGAATTTGATTCATATTTGTATTACAATATTGATAATGTTTGAATTTTCTTGAAAATTTATAATTTTGGCTCTCTTTTCTTTGTCTTTTAGATTGTTTTGCTAAATGGGGACCAGATGTGGACCTTACCATGTATATATTGCCAATAAAGTTACTGAAATATGAATGTTTCTTACCCACTGTTGTTGTTGTTATAGATTCAGCTACTCGGAACAAGTTCCAAGTTAAATTTTTTTATTATTTTTCCCGTGCTCAGGGAACACAAATAAATTAAAAGAAAAATATTTTTTTGTATTTTTTTTTTTGTTGCGCCTGTGGGTGTTGAAGCCATTTGGACCCCTCACGGTTTAAGGATTAAATGGGAAGACGATGGACATTGACCAGGATGGACAGGAGTGGGGGAAGATAAAAAAAACAGAGGGAAAGACTGAGAAGAAAGATGGGATAGAAAAGTGAAGGAAGACAGAGGAAGGAGAAGTAGAGAAGCAGTGCTAACCCAGTGGGTAGAAGAGTGGTAAGGTTGGAAACGACTGTCGAAGATCTAAGAGGAACACTTGTGGCCAAAGATAATTGAGGAGTGCTAGAAGAGGTTTTGGAAACAGTTTTGGAATGAAGGAAGGGAAGAAAGGTGGGGAAGAATAGTCCGACGCAATGCACGAGAATAAGTAATGTTTGAGAAAAAGTGAAGATGGCGGATCTGACGCAATCCTCAGGGAAATATATACGATCGCAATGCTCCAAGGCGAGGACGTTCTGTTCGAACTTATAATGGAAGCATGTGAGAATAAAGACAGGATGGGCTTCACCACAGTTGATGCAGCGAGCTTGGGAAGAAGAGCAACCAGTGTGAGAATATCCAGCAGCACCATACAATGGGCAAAGGGACATCTTGCTACTGCACCTAGAAGAATAATGACCAAATTTCCAACACCTATTGCAGAGGCATATACTCCTGAATGGAGCATTGGGTACCGACAAGAATGTCGGAAGAGTTCCTACCATCAATAGTGATCTTAACAATATGAAGGGATTGACTATGAGTGAACGAGTCAGTCTGAATGATAGAAAAGACCTGGGCCACGAGGATATATTTATTATCCTCATGATAGTCTTTGAGGTCTCTATCACCAGTTGCAACATGATGCGAGAGAACAACAGTGCTAAAACTGTCATTCCACAGGGTATTTTTGGACACCTGAACCAAGGTCTCACTAATGCAGGAGAAAGTAGCTAGGCAGGTGGCTGCCTCATGAAAAGGGGCCACAACCACATGTGCACCAGTCCAGGTTGGGTTAAAGGTAACTTGGAAATCCACAGGATAAACTAAATGCTTATGAATGGGTACATCATCAGGGTGGGTATATTCATCGTGACAAAGATCAAAATACTTAGGCCATGTGTGGGGCCAAACAAACCCTGAAAATGTAGCAGTGATAGCAGGAAACGGATGCGTGCGAGTGTGGTGATGGTAAACCCCCATGAAGCAGGGGGAATAAATAGTGCATTTGTCACAATGGAAAATGGAGCCACACCACAGGATGACATAGTCACTAGCAGGGTTTGGGGCTCAACCCAGCCACAGACGTGGGAGAGGAATGTAGAAAGTCAATAGGGGTAGTCAGATATGATGCTTAGACTAGGACCAACATAGTCAGGCTACGGAGTCTATCCTTCCATCACGGTCTAATTGGGGGGGGGGGGGGGTGGTGGCGGCTGGTCACCCACCTCATGTGTCAGAGGAAAAATAGTCTGAAGTTAACATAATGTAATAGAGAAAAACTTTGATGCCCAACATCCCCACCAACCAAAGAACCCACATGGGAAGCCCAAGCATAAGGGTAGCCAGAACAGTATACACGTCACCTCTGCAGGGATGAATGGTATCCCAGGGACCAATAAGGTTATCAACCCTACAATGCCCACCTGACCCAATGTCTAACTAGATGGTCTAACCAAACAAGCTGATTGGTTAATGTTTGCTGCACTGAACTTCCCTTTTTAACCACTGTCCCTTCAACAAAGAAGCGTGTTGCTTCCCCCCCTGGGGCCACAATCGCTGGGTAGGCTCAACTCCCAGATTAACCCTTAGGCCGCTAAGGGCCTGGTTGATACCTGGTTGATGGGGTTCTGGGAGTTCTTCTACTCCCCAAGCCCGGCCCGAGGCCAGGCTTGACTTGTAAGAGTTTGGTCCACTAGGCTGTTGCTTGGAGCGGCCCACAGGCCCACATACCCACCACAGCCCGGTTGGTCCGGCACTCCTTGGAGGACTTTTTACCTTCAACACCCCACAGGAGCAACAACAACAAAAAATCCAAAAAAATCTTTCGTCTTATAAAAAGTGTTCATTTGTGTTCCCTGATCATGGGAAAAATAAAAAAAAAATAGTAGGTGGCATATTTTGGTCACAATAGGACTCGGAAGTACGAAAAAAAAAAAAAAAAAAAGAGGCATTAACGAAGCAGGCGCCAGACAAGATCTGCTCCGCCCCAGCTGTCAGGCGGGAGTTGTCACAAAGATATTATTACCTAATTATTTCAATGTCTCTGACTTTTTCCTTTGTTTTTTCCATTACAGTAATATTATTCAATAGTGTGTATTGTGATACAGTATATTTATATAATAAAATGTGTGAAACATCACTGTACTCAAAATTATGGTGTGCAAATTAGCGATTCAATTATTATGTTCATAAAATAATAAACAAATAGTTTTGCTGTTATTACACTATATACACAGGTTATTTATAAGTATCTGCACGTTTTGGTCACCATAACAAACACTAAATTGGTATTGCGAGTCAAAAAGCAACGAAGAGTGGCCGCCACTCACTAGACCTCCAGCCACTCGTCACCACTCCCTTACTCACCACCTCACACCCCACATACTCCTCCCACCATACTGTTTTTGCTTTTATTCACTATACACAGACGTTATATATAAGTATCTACATGTTTTGTTCACTATAACTGTACATCTAAGCTTGTATGGCAAGTTCAGGCAATAAGAGACATGGCTACACACACAGTCAGCTGCTGGCTGCTGCCCTCACTGGTTCAAGGCCAGATGCACTAATATTTCTCCTCTAACAATACTGTTTGTGGTGTTATTACACTATATACACACATTATATACAAGTATCTACACATTTTATTCACCATACTTGTACAAATAAGCTGGTATGGTGCCCAAAGACCATAGCGGCCACCAGTAAACAACATGACATGTCATGCAGAGGACGCACCTCCCTCACCAAAATGGCAGCTCCCAACATACTCCTTTTGCTGTTATTACACTCTATACACACGTTATATATACGTATCTACATTTGTGTTCACCATAGCGAACCACTAAGTTGGTATGGCGAGTCCAGTCAATAAAAGGTGGCCACACACACACAGTCAGAAGACGACGTCACTTTCCTCCCTCCCTCAGCATTACTCCTCCCACCATGGAGCACAGTGCTAAATATCACCACACTCCTGCTATTATCAGAATCCTGGTCAGTTTTATCAGTCAGGGATCATCTGTAATACTATCATCGCTAAATAATAGCATGTACATATATATTTTGACATTTTTAGGCGATGCTGTGGTCACAAGCTGAACAGCGGTGCTGTTCAGGTCATGCTGCGTGCGCCAGCCTTGGTGGCTCACTCAGTACTGAGGCTCTCACACCCGTGAATGTTGTCCACGATTTTTTTTTCTAGGTGGCATCTGGTAACTATGGGTCATGGCTGGACTATAAGGGCTAAAGATCATGTCATTAGCCAGGTGAAAAATGAAAATTATATGTACAGTACAGTACTTATATTTCCATAAACTTTATGAAATTATATAATTTTTCCTGGAGAATTATAACAACAAAATTTCATAACCAGTACTGCAATACAGAACTGTACAGTACTTATTATTAGGCCTGTAATAGAAAAAAATACAACTGTTCATGGTAGATACAATGCAGCTTTTGAAATAAATTACACAATATATTTAATTTTAATTCAGATCCTCATCATCGAAGAGATCATCAAAGTCATTATGAAAATCAGCATGAACAGCCTTTTCATTTGCAGTGAGGTCCATTAGAAGTCCCCCAGAGCCACCAGCTTCATCCAAGTCCATGTATGGGCCAGCACCCTCGGGAAACATCTCGTCAGCTACCATGCTGGGTTTCATTCTGAAATTGCTAGGGATAGTAGAGGAGGAAAGGGGGGGGGGGGAGAGGAAGAAGAGCATCAATTTATAGTATCTATGAAAACTGTGGTTAGATAACATATTCTTTATACAAGAGGATTCCAATAAGTATGTCACAGGAGAGAATATTAATTAATTTAAGACAAAAGACAATTAATATGTTATGGTAAAATGGCTGGTCTTGGACAATTAAAAATTATTGATTATGTACATTAAAAAATACTAATTAGAATTTTTTGCAAATTTATGGAATCAATTTAGCCCCTAAGCTGCTCTGGGCAATTTGGTGTTCAACACCCACAGGCGACAAAACACAGTAGGACAATAGGACAAGGAAGTCTGGCAAAACAAAGGTGTTGACAGAGCAAGCGCTGGAGGCGGTCAGCTTCGCCCGAGCTGTCAGGCAGGAATTGCCACAAAGATATTATTACCTAATTATTTCAACATCTCCGATTGATTTTTTCTATTTTTTTTTTGCAGTAATATTATTCAAATAGTGTGTAGTGTGATATACAGTATTTATATAATAAAACGTGTGAATCATCGCTATACTCGCTATACTCAAAAGTATTTTGATCATATTAGTGATTCAATTATTATGTTCATGAAACAATAAATAAATAGTTTTGCAATTATTACACTATATACACAGGCGATATACAGTGGTACCTCGGAATGCGATTGTCCCTGTATGCGAGGTTTTCGGAAGGCGAGGTGTATTTACTCCAAAAATTTGTCTCGGAAGGCGATGGTTACTTCGGGAGGCGAGTTTGGACGCGAGTTTGTCGATACGCGTACAGCCGACCTAGCGCGTGGTGATTCGGCGATCGTCGCCCCTCCGCCCCTCAGTTTATTATTGTCTCGCGCCCAGTGACTACCCCCACATCAATTCTTCTCGCGGATTTTCAGTGTTTTGTTGGATTTTTGGTGATTTGTCTATACAATTTGTTATTATATATCTCACCATGGGTCCCAAGAAAGCCAGTGGTAAGGATAAAGGCCAGAAAGCTCATGTGAGGATGACAGAGGAGAAACAAGAGATCATTCGGAAGCATGAGAACGGTACACGTGTTGTTGAACTTTGTAGGCAGTACAACAAAGCCACATCAACAATATGCACTATACTTAAGAAGAAAAATAAGATTATGGGTGCTAAAGTGGCAAAAGGAGTAAGAACATTAACGGCACAAAGACCACAAATACTTGAAGAAGTGGAAAAGTTGTTATTAATTTGGATACACGACAAGGAGTTGAGGGGTGATAGTGTTTCGGAGGCCATTATTTGTGAGAAAGCCAGGGTGTTGCACGAAGACCTTCTAAAGAATACCCCTGCAACGAGTGATGCAGATAAGAAAGAGTTTAAGGCAAGCAGGGGCTGGTTTGAAAAATTTAGAAAGAGAAGTGGTATCCATAGTGTTACAAGGCATGGGGTTATGTGATGTGATTATGGAAGGGGACTCCCCTTCCAAACAGTAACTCCTCTCCTCCTCCCCCCCTCCTCCTCACCATCTTCCATACGCCTACAGCACTCGACAGCAAGGTAAGTAATAACTGGAACACAGTTTTGTAGGTTTATTTAGATGAATTAGGTAAATTAGGTATAAAAATTTAGTTTGATGTGGGGTTTTTGGGGTAGTCAGGAACGGATTAATTCATTTCCCTTTATTTCTTATGGGGAAATTAACTTCGGAATGCGAGTTTTCGGAAGGCGAGGCGTCTCCAGGAACGGATTAAACTCTTATTCTGAGGTATGCCTGTATACGTTTCTGTATGTTTTGTTCACCATACCGAACCACTAAGTTGGTATGGTGAATCAAAAAGCAACGAGGAGTGGCCGCCACACCAGACAGCCAGCCACTCTGTCACTCCCTCCCTCAACAATACCTCACTTGCCAACACCCTCCTCCCACCATACTGTTTTTGCTTTTATTCACTATATACAGACATATATATATACAAGTACACATTTCATTCACCATAACTGTACAACTAAGCTGGTATGGTGCCCAAAGAGCATAGTGGCCACCAGTACACAGCATGACATACCATGCAGATAATGCCACCTGCTCCCAATGGCAAAATGGCTGCCCCACAACATACTCCTATTGCTGTTATTACACCCTATACACACTTTTTTTTTTTATGTATACAACAGTTCTTACATCCTTGTACAGCCACTAGTACGCGTAGCATTTAGGGCAAGTACTTAATCCTATGTTCCCTGGAATACAACCCCCGCAAAGAATCGTTTTTACAACCTAGTACCCATTTTACTGTTGAGTTAAACAGAGGCTACAGTTAAGGATTTGCGCCCAGTAAATCCTCCCCCGGCCAGGATACGAACCCAGGACAAAGCGCTCGCGAAACGCCAGGTGAGCGTCTTACCACTATGCCACGGAGACTGCAGCAAATATATAATATTTGCTATATAAGTATATAGATATATATCTATATATGTAGATATATAAGTACAGTATTTACTAAATATATACTGTACATATACTGTAATTGTTATTATATATATGTAATACACTCCACATGTATATTTTGATGTCCACTGACTTTATTAGCACCTGTATTGTGTATTTACCCGTGTTGTAATGAAAGGCATTACAAGTGAACATAAATTGCAGTACATTGGGTTAGGTACAATACAAATAACATTCAGTACTTTTATAGCCTATAGGTAAGTGATAATAGTTGGCATTGTGTAGCACTGAAACAGTGTCAGGGAGTGTGGCACTGAGACAGTGTCAGAGAGTGTGGCATGTGGCAGGGCAAGTAAGGATGTGTTGCATGAGGCAGCTACGGTGTGCAGCCCTACGGCAGCCTTCCCTCCTCCCTCCCTCCCTCACTCTGTACACTCACAAATCTCCGTATTATACAGCACTCTAACATTATTTGCCTCTTATGTTTAGCTTTCTTCGACAGGCAATGTATCGTGAAACAAACGTGAAAGGGCCGAATAACCCATGGGATACGCACTTCGACACAGTAATGTGTTGCAGCCCAGCTTTACTCCATCTACCTTACCTTGAGGTGCTTCCAGGGCTTAGCGTCCCCGCGGCCCGGTCGTCGACCAGGCCTCCTGGTTGCTGGACTGATCAACCAGGCTGTTGGATGCGGCTGCTCGCAGCCTGATGTATGAGTCACAGCCTGGTTGATCAGGTATCCTTTGGAGGTGCTTATCCAGTTCTCTCTTGAACACTGTGAGGGGTTTGTCAGTTATGCCCCTTATGTGTAGCAGAAGCGTGTTGAACAGTCTCGGGCCTCTGATGTTGATAGAGTTCTCTCTCAGAGTACCTGGGCAAGGGGTCTCGTAGCCTGGTGGATAGCGCGCAGGACTCGTAATTCTGTGGCGCGGGTTCGATTCCCGCACGAGGCAGAAACAAATGGGCAAAGTTTCTTTCACCCTGAATGCCCCTGTTACCTAGCAGTAAATAGGTACCTGGGTGTTAGTCAGCTGTCACGGGCTGCTTCCTGGGGGTGGAGGCCTGGTCGAGGACCGGGCCGCGGGGACACTAAAGCCCCGAAATCATCTCAAGATAACCTGTTGCACCTCTGCTTTTCAACGGGGGTATTCTGCACATCCTGCCATGTCTTCTGGTCTCATGTGATGTTATTTCTGTGTGCAGGTTTGGGACCAGCCCCTCTAATATTTTCCACGTGTAAATTATTATGTATCTCTTCCGCCTGCGCTCAAGGGAGTACAGATTTAGGCTCTTTAGTCGGTCCCAATAGTTTAGATGTTTTACTGAGTGGATTCTGGCAGTAAAGGATCTCTGCACGCTCTCCAGGTCAGCAATTTCTCCAGCTTTGAAAGGGGCTGTCATTGTGCAGCAGCACTCCACTCTAGAGAGCACAAGCGTTTTGAAAAGTATCATCATCGGTATAGCATCTCTAGTGTGTAAAGTTCTTGTTATCCAACCTGTCATTTTTCTTGCAGTTGTGACTGCTACTTTATTGTGTTCTTTAAAGGTAAGGTCTTCCGACACGAGTACACCCAGATCCTTTACATTGCCTTTTCGTTCTATGTTATGATTTGCCCGAGTTTTGTATGTGGTTTCCGTTTTTATATTTTCATTTTTTCCATAGTGCATGAGCTGGAACTTATCTTCGTTAAACACCATATTATTTTCTGTAGCCCATAGAAAGACCTGAACTACATCTGATTGGAGGTTTGCCGTGTCCTCTATGTTGCCTACTCTCATGAAGATTCTAGTGTCATCTGCAAAGGATGATACAGTGCTATAGGTTGTGTTCTTGTCTATGTCCGATATGAGGATGAGAAAAAGTACTGGAGCAAGCACAGTAACCTGGGGGACTGAGCTCTTCACGGTTGATGGGCTGGATTTTATTTTGTTGACTATTACACATTGGGTTCTGTTAGTCAGAAAATTGTAGATCCATCTGCCTATTTTTCCGGTAATTCCTTTTGAACGCATTTTATGTGCAATAACCCCATGGTCACATTTATCAAAAGCGTTTGCGAAATCTGTGTAAATTACATCAGCGTTTTGTTTGTCATCCATAGCATCTAATGCCATATCAGTGGTCCAGCAACTGCGACAGGCAAGAGCGCCCTGTTCTGAAACCATGGTGTCCGGAGTTATGGAGATGCTGTGATTCCATGTATTTTGCGATCTTGCTTCTTAGCACTCTCTCAAAAAATTTTATGATGTGCGATGTTAGTGATATCGGTCTGTAATTTTTTGCCTCTGCCTTATTTCCTCCTTTATGAAGTGGTGCTATCTCTGCTGTTTTTAGTATATCAGGGATAACGCCAGTATCTAGGTTTTGTCTCCACAGAATGTGGAGGGCCTGCGATAGTGGTTTTTTACAGTTCTTGATGAATGTGGAGTTCCAAGAATCTGGGCCTGGTGCAGAGTGCATAGGCATACTGCTTATGGCTTCTTCAAAATCCAGTGGGGATAGGGTGATGTCTGATATATGATACGAGAGAGACAGTCACCGAGCTCCTCAGCTGTGCCCCTGACAGACTAGAATGTTGCCATTGAGCAAAAGTATGCTTTTATATGTGAATTTATTCCAATATTTCTGCATAAAATCAGATTGTTATAAAGCAATCAGGTAAGAAGACTATGATGCGCTGCCCTCAATGATCCCAGTATGGGATGCGGAATGCTGCAACCAACTTTATTAGAACAGTGGTACCTTCATTTAAGAATTGAATCCGTTCTTTGAAATAGGTCGTATAAAGAAATGAAATTTCTTATAAGAAATAATGTAAATTGAATTAATCCATTCCACAGTATGGAACTACAGTATGTACAAGTTGTATTTTACCTTTATTGATGACTCTTGTTGGCGTATGGAAAACGGTGAGGAGGGGGGGGGAGGAGGAGGAGGAGGTGTAGGTGTTTGGAAGGGGAGTCCCTTTCCATTATAACATCAGGCAGTGATAACTTTTCTGGAGTGCGCGCTCTCCTACATTTTACAGGCATACCACTAGGGCCTGATTATGGCTCACTGCTTGCTTGTCTTACTAAGAATCTGTCTAAAGACACTTGTTTTTCCCTACATGTTAACACTTGTTTGTAGTGAGACATCACATTCATTCACTATTGAATTATCTCGTTTTTCCTCAATCGTCATCCTCACATTTGTTTTCTTAGGTTGAACCTTTCCACTGATTTTCTTGGGACCCTTGGCATGATATACAATAATTATTTTTTGTTCAAAAACCAAAAAAATGCAGAAAAAAATGAAATTCTTTACAAAGAATTCAAGCGCGATAGTCACTGGCAAACTGAAGCGCGCCTCGTCTGTAATTACCTAAGTGTAGTTACAGGATGAGAGCTACGCTCGTGGTGTCCTGTTTTCCCAGCACTCTTTGTCATATAACGCTTTGAAACTACTGACGGTCTTGGCCTCCACCACCTTCTCACCTAACTTGTTCCAACCATCTACCACTCTGTTTGCAAAAGTGAATTTTCTTATATTTCTTCGGCATCTGTGTTTAACTAGTTTAAATCTATGACCTCTTGTTCTTAAAGTTCCAGGTCTCAGGAAATCTTCCCTATTGATTTTATCAATTCCTGTTACTATTTTGTATGTAGTGATCATATCACCTCTTTTTCTTCCGTCTTCTAGTTTTGGCATATTTAATGCCTCTAACCTCTCCTCGTAACTCTTGACCTTCTGTTCTGGGAGCCTACAGTTCTAGTTAGGAGCAAGGGAGGAATCCCGATCATACGTGGCATTCTTACAAGAAAGGGAGTTGGAAATGAATGGATGTCAAGGGCACTTGGTGTCAATTGCCGGCTGGAGAGATACTGCAAACCAAATGCAATATCTTTCATAGATAACTGGGAACACTTCTATGGAAGAAATGAAATGTATGCTCGAAATAGGGTGCATCTATCGAGGGTTGGGGTGGTTGTTGTTGCGAAGTCGTTGGAACCAGTGGTTGGAGGCGTTTGTTTGGGTTTAAACTGTTAGCAGATAGTGGTATGGGAATCGATATGGAGGAAGGAGGTAATAAAAGTATGTGTTTGTGGGAGAAAAAAAATTGGCAAAATGATCAGGGAAAGAGTAGGGCCTCAAAATAATAATACACTAAGGGTATATTACACAGACAGTACAAGTCTAAGAAACAAAATAAACGAATTAAATGTTCTTGTCTGTACAGAAAAAATAGATATTATTGCACTTACCGAAACGTGGATGAATGTAGAAAATAGAGAACTATTAGCTGAATATCAAATAAATGGATTTAAACTATTTCACACAGATATATTAGACGAGGAGGGGGAGTAGCCACATACAGTATGTTAGAGACAATTTGAAATGTAGTCTCAAAGAGGGAATCAAAACTGAGCCACACACACAAACTATTTGGATAGACTTAAATGAAAAAGCAAATAATCTTATAATAGGAGTTATATATAGGCCACCAAATTTAGACAGAATGAAAGCAAAGCATCTATGGGATGAAATATCTAGAGCATCTAGGTCTAAAAGTATTTGTGTTATGGGTGACTTTAACTTTAGTGGAATAAACTGGATTAACAGAACAGGGAATAACGAAGCAGATTTTTATAGAATTAATTGACGATTGTTTTCTTATGCAACACATTAAGGAACCAACGAGGGAAAATAATATTTTAGATTTAGTGTTAACTAACAGGGAAACACAGATTAATGACATAGAAATCGGGAGTGAACTAGGGAACAGTGATCACAAAGAAATCAGATTTAGCATAGAGTGGAATAGATCTGCAGGAGAAAATTCTGTTAAAGTGCCAGATTTTCGTAAAGCTAATTTCAATACCCTAAGAAATTTTGGGGGGCAAATAGATTGGAAAGTCTCCCCCCTCCACTAACAACATTCTTCCATTCTGACTTAACCCGATTTATACTCTGTTTCCTTTGGTATAGCCATGCCCTAATCCAACTTAATATAGCACCCCCAATACCATGAGCCTCTATCTTTTTAATCAGTCTTTCATGTGGCACAAATTTTAATCAGTCTTTCAAAAGCTTTGCTAAAGTCAAGGTACACAACATCACAATTCTTACCCCTATCAACTGCCTCAACAATGCTTGAATAAAATGATAGCAAATTTGTTAAACATGAAAGGACATTTGTAAAACCATGTTGCGAATCATTTATTAATTTATGTTTTTCAAGATGATGATGAATATTATTTGCAATTATCAACTCAAGTAACTTTCCCACAATAGACGTTAGGCTAATTGGCCAATAATTTAACGCAAGTGATCTATCTCCTTTCTTAAAAATTAGTACCATATTAGAAACCTTCCATGACTCTGGCACTCTGACTACTGATTTATTAAATATAGTAGACAGTGGCTCACAAAGCTCCTCTTTGCATTCTTTAAGCACCCTGGCAAACACTTCATCCAGCCCTGGGGATTTGTTTGGTTTGAGTTTTACTATTTGTTTAATAACATCCTCCCTGGTAACTGCTAAATTAGTCAACCTGTCCTCGCCCCCACCCACATAGATTTGTTCAGCTGAAGGCATATTGTTAAGTTCCTCTTTACTAAATACAGATATCAAATATTTATTAAAAATACTACTCATCTCGTCATTATCCGTTATCTGACCCGTCTCAGTTTTAATGGACCTATCCTTTCCCTAATCTTTGTTCGATATAACTGAAAATACCCTTTAGGATTTGTCTCTGCTTGCCCTGCTGTGCGAACTTCATAGTTTTTTTGCTTTTGTGAAATAGTTTAAATTCATTTATTTGATATTCAGCTAACAGTTTTCTATTTTCTACATTCATCCACATTTTGGCAAGTGCAATAATATCTATTTGGCATCCTATACAAATATATTTGTATAAAATTTATTTTTTATCCGATCGACTACGGGCTAGTTTCAAAATGAGTGCCTGTAGAGTGCGCACAATTTGATACCAAAATGAAAGATGTAACACGAAACTTTATGTCAGAACACTTGAAAGATTATAAATGCATTTTTGGGAAATTTTTTTTAAATATTTCTTAAAATTCTATTTATTGTGCTATTATTATGGGACTAGTTTTAAAATGCACGCCTTTAGATTGCAAACAATTTGATACCAAAATGAAAGACGTAACACGAAAAAAATTGATGTCATCAAACTGAACGAGTATACACATTAGGCTGAGGTGTGCAAATTGGTGCTCGTTCATGGGTAACTTTAGGCTTTGCTGTGGAGAATCATGACAGACTTTGAAAATATATGCATTTACACCTGCAAGGAATTTAATTGCAACACAATGATACCAAAACAAATGACAGCACGAGAATTAAGGTGAGAAAACTGAAACGAGTATACACATTTCGGTATCGAAGCACGATCGCCCGCACGCTGGGTGCATGACTTCTAAATTGGCGGTGCGCATGCCGGGGGCACGAAAGTGTCAAGTAGAATAATTACAGTAAAATTGAAAAAAAATGTGTACAGGTACATTGCAAGAAATTTTGACACAAAAGCAGATTAGAATAACACACAATAATAACAATACACAATAATGAACAAGGACTACTAGGTACAATTAGGAAAACATCTCAGGGTTATACATTGGTTCACTGAAGCACAATATGAGGATCATTACAAGGAATAATTCAGTAAAATAGGCTCTCAATACAAGAATGATATCAGATGATCTAAGATTACAATGGTAAAGAATATGCTTTAGGTACAAATAATGGGAGATTGGGTAGCACTAAAAACAGTGTGAAGATAAAGCTCTAGGTAGAAGACTATGAAGATAAAATTAGGTACTTTTTAGTTTTGTTTTTGAATGATGAAAAAGTTGGACAGCTTTTCAATTCATTAGGGAGCGAGTTCCATAGACTGGGTCCCATTATTTGCATAGTGTTTACACAGATTAAGTTTGACTCTGGGGATATCAAAGAGATATTTATTTCCGATGTGGTGATAATGGGTCCTATTGCATCTGTCCAGGGAGAGTTTCGGAGCAGGATTTGCATTTAAGAACAGGGTTTTGTAAATGTAATTGACACAAGAGAATTTGTGGAGTGAGATTATGTTTAGCATGTTTAGGGAGTTAAACAAGGGGGCTACCTTGAGGTTACCTTGAGGTGCTTCCGGGGCTTAGCGTCCCCGCGGCCCGGTCGTCGACCAGGCCTCCTGGTTGCCGGACTGATCAACCAGGCTGTTGGACGCGGCTGCTCGCAGCCTGACGTACGAGTCACAGCCTGGTTGATCAGGTATCCTTTGGAGGTGCTTATCCAGTTCTCTCTTGAACACTGTGAGGGGTCGGCCAGTTATGCCCCTTATGTGTAGTGGAAGCGTGTTGAACAGTCTCGGACCTCTGATGTTGATAGAGTTCTCTCTCAGAGTACCAGTTGCACCTCTTTTTCAACGGGGGTATTCTGCACATCCTGCCATGTCTTCTGGTCTCATGTGATGTTATTTCTGTGTGCAGGTTTGGGACCAGCCCCTCTAATATTTTCCACGTGTAAATTATTATGTACCTCTCCCGCCTGCGCTCAAGGGAGTACAGTTTTAGGCTCTTTAGTCGGTCCCAATAGTTTAGATGTTTTACCGAGTGGATTCTAGCAGTAAAGGATCTCTGCACGCTCTCCAGGTCAGTAATTTCTCCAGCTTTGAAAGGTGCTGTCATTGTGCAGCAGTACTCAACTCTAGAGAGCACAAGCGTTTTGAAAAGTATCATCATCGGTATAGCATCTCTAGTGTGAAAAGTTCTTGTTATCCAACCTGTAATTTTTCTTGCAGTTGTGACGGCTACTTTATTGTGTTCTTTAAAAGGTAAGGTCTTCCGACATGAGTACACCCAGATCCTTTACATTGCCTTTTCGTTCTATGTTATGATTTGCCTGAGTTTTGTACGTGGTTTCCGTTTTTATATTTTCATTTTTTCCATAGCGCATGAGCTGGAACTTATCTTCGTTAAACACCATATTACTTTCTGTAGCCCATAGAAAGACCTGATCTACATCTAACTGGAGGTTCGCCGTGTCCTCTATGTTGCCTACTCTCATGAAGATCCTAGTGTCATCTGCAAAGGATGATACAGTGCTATAGGTTGTGTTCTTGTCTATGTCCGAAATGAGGATGAGAAAAAGTACTGGAGCAAGCACAGTACCCTGGGGGACTGAGCTCTTCACGGTTGATGGGCTGGATTTTATTTTGTTGACTATTACACATTGGGTTCTGTTGGTCAGGAAATTGTAGATCCATCTGCCTATTTTTCCAGTAATTCCTTTTGAACGCATTTTATGTGCAATAACACCATGGTCACATTTATCAAAAGCTTTTGCGAAATCTGTGTATATTACATCAGCGTTATGTTTGTCTTCCATAGAATCTAATGCCATATCATAGTGGTCCAGCAACTGCGACAGGCAAGAGCGCCCTGTTCTGAAACCATGTTGTCCGGGGTTATGGAGTTGCTGTGATTCCATGTATTTTGTGATTTTACTTCTTAGCACTCTCTCAAAAATTTTTATGATGTGCGATGTTAGCGCTATCAGTCTGTAATTTTTTGCCTCTGCCTTATTTCCTCCTTTATGAAGTGGTGCTATCTCTGCTGTTTTAGTATATCAGGAATAACGCCAGTATCTAGGCTTTGTCTCCACAGAATGTGGAGGGCCTGCGATAGTGGTTTTTTACAGTTCTTTATGAATATGTTGTTCCAAGAATCCGGGCCTGGTGCAGAGTGCATAGGCATACTGTTTATGGCTTCTTCAAAATCCAGTGGGGATAGGGTGACGTCTGATATATGATTTGATGTTGGTATCGTATCCATGAAAAATTCATTTGGGTTATCAATCTTTAGTGTGTTTAATGGCTCGCTGAAAACAGAGTCGTACTGCGTCCTCAGTAGCTCGCTCATTTCTTTGTTGTCATCGGTGAAAGTTCCATCTCCCTTTCGCAGGGGCCCGATACTAGATGTGGCTGAGTGTTGTTTGAAAGCAGAATGTTATTATTCTGATAGCAGATTTTTGCTGGGTGATGATGGACTTGAGGTGGTTTGCAGTGGTTGAACCCCTTGCACAGATACCATATTAGGACAATATCCAACTCTGGCCCCAGACATCACTCGGTACCCCTACTCAAATCTCTGAATATGTTAGATATTAAGTCACTGCACATTCTCTCATGTGTATTATACATATATAAAATGCTGAGCTGTAATGCCAATCCTGACCTCAAAAGCTTCATTGAAGGTTGTAACAGAACCCATGAGCACCACACCAGAAACACACAGTTTTGATATTCCAAGAGTACGACTTAATCAAACTAGAAATGCTCTACAGATCAAGGGACTCAGAATGTGGAATGACCTTCCCAATCATGTTAAAGACTGTACCTCTCTCTCAACCAGTTTAAGATAAAAATGAAGCACTACCTAATAAATTCCCTGTAACCCTCTATTGTCAACCCATGTCTGTTTTTTTTTAAACAACTCTGTTTGTCGACCTAATTGTAATTGTGCTGCTTTTTCAGTCATGTTCCCCCCTTTTTTATTTTTATTTGTTCTCAACACATTTTATTCTTTATACTCAATTAGTATTAAGTTTTTAGTCATTAATGTTTTTCCTGCCCGAAACGCTTTGCGTAATAGTGGCTTTAGGCATTGTATGTACTAGCTCTATCTATAAATCTATCCAATTTTGTAAAATCTCTTGTATGTATGTACCTTACCCGAATAAACATAATTAATAATTAATAATAATAATAATAATAATAAAGATAGGGATAGATTAGTGCATAATATAGAGAGATGAGAGCAGAGTTAGGTACATAATATCTGATTTTAGAGAGTATACCAACTGTTTTAGAGACTTTTAGTTATGTGTTGTATGTGGGTGCTGAAGTTGAGTCTCTTGTCTAGGAAAAAGATATGAAGTAAAATGTGACCAACAACTACTGGCCTTCTTTAGTGATTGTGGTATATCTGAAAACCTGAACCCGACCAATGCCAGTACTTAAAATAACTCTTTCAGTGCCTGAGCCTAACCTAACTTAATCTAACTTTGTCTAAGGTGCTGTCTCTGCCTTACCATTTACCTAATGTTCTCTCATTCATATAATTTCCTAAATAATCCATCAAGTCTCCATGCACTTATGCAAGCATCTACCTCAGTTTCATTGTAAAATTTTACTCTTAAATCTAATCTTACCCTATTCCATTTAAATTCTAAATTTAATTGTATTGATCTATGTCATTTATTGAAATCAATTATTGATCTCATTTTTGTTCTTTTAATTAAGTTCATACTAATTATAGATTAAAACTAAAGCTAAATAAAATTTATTATCTTCAAGATTATTTTACTTTACAATTATCAGTCAAATTTTTTTTTATATATTCATCTTGACAGTCTCTACTGATTTTTTGTTCTCTCCACCAAACTTGTGTATCCTCCATGGCTATCTAGTGACCTTAATTCTACCTCTAATTGTTTCAATTCTTTTGTTTACTTGCATTTATTGTTGTGTTTTGCCATAATTATTCTCTAATTTTAGCAGACTCAATACTTTGAAAGCTCTTATTGTATTGTTATATTATTATATTGCTGTGTTTTGCTATAATTACTTTCTATTTTACAGCAGATTTAGTTTTCATCTGTTCCTGTAATTGCTTATCTTATTGTATCGTGACATTCTTATCTATATGCTTACTGATATTGATCCTGATCGAAATCTTCTGTCCCATATCCACACTAATCAGCACATTGATCATCATTATTGCAGGTACTACACAGCAAATCTTGCAAAAAACAAACTCCTAAACAGCACCTGCTTATCAGTTTTCAACCAAAATGTTAGGTCACTTGGTAAACATTTTGATGATATAAATGCACTACTTACAGCACTAGGTACTAAATTATCTTTCATCATTTTAACAGAAACTTGGCTAAGTAATGACTATACCCAACTCTACAATTTAGCTGGTTATAAAGCCATTCATAACTGCAGGCCTAATAAAAAAAGGTGGCGGTACAGCAATATATTACAAAGATACCTTCATTTGCAATAGTGTCATTAGTGATAGAGACGACTATTGTGAATATACCTTTGCCAAGTTCTCCAGTAAATCCCTTAAATCCTCCCTGATAATCGGTGCCATCTATAGATTTCCTAATACCAACATAGCTTTATTCTCTGACAATGTAAGGAATCTTATCATAAATAACAATCTCAACAAAAATCATATCATTCTGGGAGGTGATTTCAATATTGACCTGGGTCTTCAAAACAACCCTCAAGTTGACTATTTCCGTAACAGCATGCACTCCTGTATGCTAATCCCCACAATCACCAAGCCCACCCGAGTCACTCAAACATCTGCCACTACCCTGGATCACCTATGGACTAATATAACAGCTCCCCTTACATCTGGGGTAATTTATGACAGAACAACTGACCACTATCCTACCTTCCTCATAGCAAACATTGACACATCACCACCAGAAACCAAAAAACTTTCATTCAGGCTACATAGTGAATCAGCTTTAGGCAATCTCTCTAATGCACTTCACAATATTAACTGGGAATCTGAATTTAATAATTCACAGGATATAAACTCATCAACTAACCTCTTTCTCTCCAAAACTCTAAGCCTCTACAACACTCACTGTCCCCTCCTTACCAAACAAGTAACTGATAAAAGAAAAAATAACCCGTGGCTCACAAGTGGCATAATTAAATCAATCAACAAAAAACATGAATACGAAAAGAAATTTAGGAGTGGCCTAGTTTCAATGGATGTAGTTAAAAGGTACTCATCAGTGCTTACCAGTATCATAAGAAAAGCAAAACTTTCATATTATGAGACTAGATTCAAAGAAGCAAAAGGCAACATCTGACTTAGAAATGGCGAATGAATTTAATAGCTTCTTTTCATCGATTGGTGCTAACCTTGCAAGTAAAATCCCACAGACTCGGACACATATCAACACATATCTCTCAGGCAGCTATCCAAACTCTCTTCTCCTCTCACCAGTCAGCCCGTCAGATGTTGTGTCCATCATACACTCACTAAAAACCAAAGCTGGGAACATCAGTGAAATCCCATCCATTGTATACAAGAGCGCCTCCCATGCCCTTGCACCACCTATAGCTCTGCTGTTCAACAAATCCCTCGAGTGTCATACCTTCCCTGATATCCTTAAAAGCGCAAGAGTAACGCCAGTTCATAAAGGAGGTAATCCGTCAGACATAAACAACTACAGACCAATATCGAACCTACCCATACTATCAAAAATATTTGAAAAAATTATCTACAAACAGCTCTACTCCTATCTCGTAAAATTCGACATTCTTAGCCCCTGTCAGTTTGGCTTCCGCTCTCAAAAGAGTACCAACGATGCAATTATTAGTCTCCTTGATATAATTTACTCAGCCCTTGACAAAAATGAGTTTCCAATTGGACTCTTCATTGACCTGAGAAAGGCCTTTGATACTGTTAATCACAATTACCTCTTATGTAAACTCCTTCATTATGGAATCCGAGGCCATGCACTGGACTATATCCAATCCTATCTTAGTGATAGACACCAATGTGTAGCCATCAATAATATAATCTCTCCCATTCTACCAATAACCGTTGGAGTGCCACAGGGCAGCATCTTGGGACCCTACTATTTCTTATATACATTAATGATCTGCCTAATGTCTCTAACATTCTGAAACCTATTTTGTTTGCTGATGATACTACCCTCATTTACTCCAACCCCAACCCACATACACTAAATGATGTTGTTAATAATGAACTAAAAAAAGTCCACTTATTGGATGTCAACCAACAAACTAACACTTAACATAGAAAAGACCTACTACATCCTATTTGGAAGCAAATCTACAAATGCAATTCAGCTTCAGATTGACAATGTAAACATTAGCAATAAAAATGATGGAAAGTTTCTTGGCATATTCCTAGACAAGAGACTCAACTTCAGTACCCACATACAACACATAACTAAGAAAGTCTCTAAAACAGTTGGTATACTCTCCAAAATCAGATATTATGTTCCTAACTCTGCTCTCATCTCTCTATATTATGCACTAATCTATCCCTATCTCAACTATGGTATCTGTGCATGGGGTTCAACCACTGCAAACCACCTCAAGTCCATCATCACCCAGCAAAAATCTGCTATCAGAATAATATCAAATTCTGCTTTCAGACAACACACAGCCCCCTTGTTTAACTCCCTAAACATGCTAAACATAATCTCACTCCACAAATTCTCCTGTGTCAACTACATTTACAAAACCCTGTTCTTAAATGCAAATCCTTGTCTGAAACTCTTCCTGGACAGATGTAATAGGACCCATTATCACCACACCAGAAATAAATATCTCTTCGATATCCCCAGAGTAAAACTTAATCTGTGTAAACACTCTATGCAAATAAAGGGACCCAGTTTATGGAACTCACTCCCTACTGAATTGAAAACCTGTCCAACTTTTACATCATTCAAAATCAATACTAAAAAGTACCTAATTTCATCTTCATAGTTTTTCACTTTTTGCCTTAAAATTGCACTGTATCTATTGCTACCCAATCTCCCAACCTTTATGTTCCCAATTTGAACATCTTTACCATTGAGATCATTGCTGTTTTCTTATATGTGCTGCCAATCTGTTGTATGGTGTTTATAAATCTTGTTATCTGTATCTTTTGCCACCCAGTCTCCCAATCTTTATGTACCCATTCTGAACATCTTTACCATTGTGATCATTGCTGTCTTATATGTGCTGTCAATCTGCTGTATGGTGTCTATTAATCTTGTTTAAATTACTAATCAAGCTGTCAATGTAATCAATCAGAGCTTTAATATAACAATGTGCTTTAATATACTTATCTCTCTCATCTCATTTTTCTCTTGTAATGTATCTTTCATTTATCAATTCTGATTGAAATTACCTACTTAATTTAAAATTATCTGCTAGATTAAGGACCTGCTCGAAACGCTGCGCGTACTAGTGGCTTTACAAGAATGTAATTACTGTACTATCCAATGTATTCTCTCAAACCCAATGTACCTTCTTGTATATATATAAATAAAATAAAATAAAATAAATAAAATAAAATAATAGGCCAAGAAACTTTCTATCATTTTTATTGCTAATGTTTACATTATCTATCTGAAGCTGAATTGCATTTGTAGATTTGCCTCTAAATAAGATGTAATAGGTCTTTTCTATGTTAAGTGTTAGTTTGTTGGTTGACATCCATAAGTGGACTTTTTTAGTTCATTATTACCAACATTATTTAGTGTATGTGGGTTGGGGTTAGAGTAGAAGAGGGTAGTATCATCAGCGAACAAAATAGGTTTCAGAATGTTAGAGACATTAGGCAGATCATTGATGTATGTAAGAAATAGGAGAGGTCCCAAGATGCTGCCCTGTGGCACTCCAATGGTTATTGGTAGAGTGGGAGAGGTTATATTATTGATGGTTACACATTGGTGTCTATCACTAAGATAGGATTGGATATAGTCCAGTGCATGGCCTCGGATTCCATAATGATGGAGTTTACGTAAGAGGTAATTGTAATTAACAGTATCAAAGGCCTTTCTCAGGTCAATTAAGAGTCCAATCGGAAACTCATTTTTGTAAAGGGCTGAGTAAATTATATCAAAGAGATTAATAATTGCATCGTTGGTACTCTTTTGGGAGCGGAAGCCAAACTGACAGGGGCTAAGAATGTTGAATTTTATGAGATAGGAGTAGAGCTGTTTGTAGATAATTTTTTCAAATATTTTTGATAGTATGGGTAGGTTTGATATTGGTCTATAATTGTTTATGTCTG
Source organism: Procambarus clarkii (assembly GCF_040958095.1). Lineage (NCBI taxonomy): Eukaryota > Metazoa > Arthropoda > Malacostraca > Decapoda > Cambaridae > Procambarus > Procambarus clarkii. The sequence continues at coordinate 127,326 of NC_091188.1, read as the reverse complement.
CGGATTACCTTCTTTATGAACTGGCGTTACTCTTGCTTTGTCACAATATGCTGTATTGTGCCTACTAATTTTTGTTAAACTACCATTCAAGCTGTCATTGCAATCAATCTGAGCTACCTATGTGCTTTAATATACCTACAATTTTCTCTCATCTTTTATTTTTTTCTTGCTATGTAACTTATCATTTTTATAAATTTTGCAAGTATTTACCTACTTAAAATTTTCATAGATTAAGGACTTGCCCGAAACGCTGCGCGTACTAGTGGCTTTACAAAAACGTAATTACTAAGCTATGTATCCTCACAATCCCAATGTACCTTCTTGTATATATATAAATAAATAAATAAATAAAAATAAATCATATCCTATGGATATACACAAAGAGTTTTTAGGGGTACTCACTTCTCGAATGTCACATTTCATGTGTTTGAGAATAATACACAGGGGTCCGTCTAATTACCACAAGCTACCACAAGCTTCACAAAGTTTCCTGGCAATACGTTAGTAATGAATAAATATGATATATTTACTCATAATGTTGGTGCTGAATGTACAACACGAAAAAACATAATTTTAATCTGAAAAAATATCTTTTTATAAAGAAATTAGCTGAAAATAAAAAGCTGGCGACGCCAAGTCAGGTCGACGATCCAAGCTTCGGTTAGGTTAGGTTTGGTTTGGTTTGATTAAGTAAGTTAGGTTAGGTTAGGTTAGGTCAGCCTAACCTATCATATCATATTTATTCATTACTAACGTATTGCCAGGAAGCTTTGTGAAGCTTGTGGTAATTAGACGGACCCATACAGAGTGGTAACATAACCAAACGCAATGAAACCTAACCATGGCTGGGAGTTGATAATAGCAGTGATTGCATAGTGGTTTTGGGACTATTGCCTCCAGGGAGCAGTAGCGGTGGACACCTTCATGCACACGCTTCCTCTCCCCAACACAACCCATTAACACCCAACACCAACCCATCCTACCTCTCACAGTGTCTCCTGGTCAGATGGTCACTACTGGCTGGCCGAGGGTGGTGGTGTGGTCACTACTGGCTGGCCGAGGGTGCTGCTGCTGTAGTTAATAACTTTGTGTCTTTTACGGGATACTAGTCAGTTGGGACAGAAGACGGATCGTACACATACATTTTTTATCGTTTCGCACACAAAATTTGTACGTTTATAAGTGATCCAAATCAAATTGGTCAATTGATTATAAATAAAATAAATAATTGGTCAATATGCTTAATTAAAAAGTTAGCGTGTGACCTGTACTTAAGGTCGATCTCGAACCCATTGTTGATGTGACGACTTATATTGAATTTTGTAACTAGCTCATCAAGATTGTAACTTGCTCAAGTATGTTTATTGAGATAAGCAATAAATACATCTCAAAGGGATAGAGTAGCTTAGGCTATTTCTAACCCCCTAATGTAACTTGCTTAGCTAAATGAATTGTGGGGTTCAGTCCCTGAGCCCATTATGTGCCTCTGTAACCCTTTCCACTACCGCCCACAAGATGGGTATGGGGTGCATAAGAAATGAACTAAACTAACTTGGTCAATATTAAAACCACAATATATATTGTGTTTGTTACAATCTTCAGTTATAAATCAGTTTATAAAATAAACTATTTATACAAATTTATAAAAATTCAGATTATAACAGTTAAAATCTTCTACTTAACAGGCATATAGTTATTAAATGAAGTTCATTTTCTTTCTTTATTATGCACCCCATACCCATCTCGTGGGCGGTGGTGTAAAGGATTAAAGAGGCACATAATCGGTTCAGGAACTGAACCCTTTAGTTCGTTTAGCTAATAACAATTTTTGACACTAGTTACAAAATTATTAATGTTACATATACATGTACACACTCTCATACATACATGTACACATATATATATATATATATATATATATATATATATATATATATATATATATATATATATATATATATATATATATATATATATTATTAAATATGACCGAAAAAGTAAGATTAATAATTCTAACACGAATTTTCTCAATCTTTCGTACATTACGCTTCACTGTTGGAGGTAAATCAAAAATCACTTCTCCAAAATTCATTTTTTATTTCTAGTCTGACGCGACACGGGCGCGTTTCGTAAAACTTATTACATTTTCAAAGACTTCACAAATACACAACTGATTAGAACTAACGTATCTCTGCTATTATATCTACATTTGAGTGAGGTGGGAAGGATGATGTGGCATATAATGATGTGGCATTAGGGGATATTAATAGGGTATTAAAAGTATCAACACAAGACAGAACAGAAACAATGGGTATTGAATAGAAGTGTTTGTAGAAAGCCTATTGGTCCATATTTCTTGATGCTTCTATATTGGAGCGGAGTCTTGAGGTGGGTAGAATATAGTTGTGCAATAATTGGCTGTTGATTGCTGGTGTTGACTTCTTGATGTGTAGTGCCTCGCAAACGTCAAGCCGCCTGCTATCGCTGTATCTATCGATGATTTCTGTGTTGTTTACTAGGATTTCTCTGGCGATGGTTTGGTTATGGGAAGAGATTATATGTTCCTTAATGGAGCCCTGTTGCTTATGCATAAGCATAAATTGTTTGACAATTGTTAAGCATAAATTGTTTAACAAACAATTGTTTGTCTTAAGGCTTATTTCTTTGTTTACTTATTTGTTTAAAGTTTGTCAAAGGCTTCTTGCAGCACCCAATATGGACCAATAGGCTTTCTACAAACACTTCTATTCAATACCCATTGTTTCTGTTCTGTCTTGTGTTGATACTTTTAATACCCTATTAATATCCCCTAATGCCACATCATTATATGCCACATCATCCTTCCCACCTCACTCAAATGTAGATATAATAGCAGAGATACGTTAGTTCTAATCAGTTGTGTATTTGTGAAGTCTTTGAAAATGTAATAAGTTTTACGAAACGCGCCCGTGTCGCGTCAGACTAGAAATAAAAAATGAATTTTGGAGAAGTGATTTTTGATTTACCTCCAACAGTGAAGCGTAATGTACGAAAGATTGAGAAAATTCGTGTTAGAATTATTAATCTTACTTTTTCGGTCATATTTAATAATATATGTCTACAGGAAAGACTGCTACCAAAATATACTAATATATATATATATATATATATATATATATATATATATATATATATATATATATATATATATATATATATATATATATATATACATATATATATATATATATATATGTATATATATATATATATATATATATATATATTACATATATATATATATATATATATATATGAATATATATATATATATATATATATATATATATATATATATATATATATATATATATGTATATATATATATATATATATATATATATATATATATATATATATATATATATATATATATATGTATATATATATATGTATATATATATATATATATATATATATATATATATATATATATATATATATATATATATATATATATATATATATACTTCTCAGCCTACTATGCAAGGCCCGATTTGCCTAATAAGCCAAGTTTTCCTGAATTAATATATTTTCTCTATTTTTATTCTTATGAAATGATAAAGCTACCCATTTCATTATGTATGAGGTCATTTTTTTTTTATTGGAGTTAAAATTAACGTAGATATATGATCGAACCTAACCAACCCTACCTAACCTAACCTAACCTATCTTTATAGGTTAGGTTAGGTAGCCGAAAAAGTTAGGTTAGGTTAGGTTAGGTAGGTTAGGTAGTCGAAAAACAATTAATTCATGAAAACTTGGCTTATTAGGCAAATCGTGCCTTGCATAGTAGGCTGAGAAGTGTGTTCTGGCTACTAGGTACGACATATATATATATATATATATATATATATATATATATATATATATATATATATATATATATATATATATATATATATATATATACGTATACATATATACATACACATACATATCTAATCACCCACACAAATACACACATCAATAATCTTTTGTGTCACAAGTGATCAACAAGAGGCTCACAACAGTCACTTTACATCTATGGTGAGTCACAGTTACTAGTCTTGCTGCACACCCACCCAACTGGGCGGCAGCTTTACAGTCATGTGCTGCACACCCACCCAACTGGGCGGCAGCTTTACAGTCATGTGCTGCACACCCACCCAACTGGGCGGCAGCTTTACAGTCATGTGCTGCACACCCACTCAACTGGGCGGCAGCTTTGCAGTCATGTGCATGCATTACTTACAGTAAGCAAATTTTGGATACTTCGCTAAGATTTCGGGCAGCAACATCATTATGAATGAAGTACTTACACATTTCTTGGACACTATTGATGGTGTTATCTCTAAATTCCGCGATTTTTTCACATTCCATTATATAATGACGCAAAGTATGCGAGTAGTTCTGCTGACAGAGTTTACTGTTAGTCAAATCTACATCAGTAGATGTTACAAATTCCCAGAGGTACTTAATTGTAGCTGAGCCTAAGCCTAGCAGTGGTAACATCTAGAAGTCTGCTAACATTATTGGATGACCCATAGACGTGCGGTTCTTTCTGTATAATAGAATGATGATAGATGGAGTAACTGGTGTGAATTTCACTTTGCCTCAAGTCTCCGAAATTTAGTTGATGTTCCTGGGATATTGCTGCCCTCAGGCTGCTCAAAGGCAGTCCAAGTTGGTAATCAATTCCTTCTTTACGAGCAAAAGTCTTGGCCAACTCATCAGTTCTATCATGCATTCGGAGACCAATATGGGAAGGAATCCACAGGAGACAAACTCTGACTCCATCATTGATTATTTCATTATATCTGTGTCTACCTTCAGAGATAAGCACGTCACAGTTATGCCTTGGGGAGCTGAGGGCAGTCAAGGAGTCACTTACAATTAGCGTGTCAACTTTGGATTCATATACGCGCTCGAGTGCAAGAATTATGGCAACCAATTCTATTTGAAGTTCAATATTGTAATTAAATTAAGTTTTTTTAATTTGAATTTTTATTTTTTTGAAAAGTGATGTGATATTCATAATCCAGCCTTCGTAAGAAGAATGCCAGCCGGAACATGAACACTACAACTCTTAGGTGTATCTTGCTTACCTAATGAATTGTGGGGTTCAGTCCCTAAGCCCATTATGTGCCATTTCCACTACCGCCCACAAGATGGGTATGAGGTGCATAATAAATGAACTAAACTAACGAGGCCCATCAACATGATCGAACGCACAAAACAAGACTGGCCAACCAGTTTAAGAGTAAAACCAAGTACTACCTAATTAACTCCCTGTAACCTACCTTACCTCCTAAATGCCAACCCATGTCTTGCTATTTTTTAAACAATGCTGTTTGTTCACCAACGTGTAAAAATTGCTGATTCCTGCTATGTTCCCCCCCTTTTTTATTTGTTATTCCTTCTTTCAACACAATTTATACCTAATCCTGATTACTATTAAGTTTTAGCCTAAGTGTTTTTTACCCCACACCTGCAGGTCAGGGAGTAGTGGGTAGTACAACAGTGTGAGTGTGATACACAAGGTAGGAAAATGTTTTTAGTTTAGTTCATTTATTATGCACCCCATACCCATCTTGTGGGCGGTAGTGGAAAGGGTTACAGAGGCACATAATGGACTCAGGGTCTGAACCCCACAATTCATTTAGCTAAGCAAGTTACAATCTTGATGAGCTAGTTACAAAATGTAGGAAAATGAGGATGAAATTAGGTAGTTTTTGGTTTTAGTTTTGAATAAGGCATAGATTGGACAATTTTTTAATTTGTTAGGGAGTTCCATAGACTGGGTCTTTTTATTTGCATGGAGTTGTAACGTATGATTGTTACGTTGTTGAGTGGATTAGATACACAGTATTTAGTGGGTTTTCATATTTATTTAGTAGTCTTGGATACAGCAGTGCCGTAGACGTTGAGACGGAGCTTGGAGCAGAGCAGAGAGCTGAGTGAGACCAGAGTCGCGTAGCTCTATGTGAGGAGAGCGTTGTAGCTCGAAGCGGTCCTAGTATGCTGTGTCGAAGCTGTAGTGTCTTCGGGTTGACTAGAACTGCATACGCCGAGTGTTACATTCTTGACTGTGGAAATTGTACTGTTGTCTATTCGATTGATTGATTGATGAAGATTAAGCCACCAAAAAGGTGGCACGGGCATGGATAGCCCGTAAGTGGTGGCCCTTTTGAGCCATTACCAGTATCAAGAGCTGATACTGGAGATCTGTGGAGGTGCGACTGCACCCTGCGTGACGGGAGATGTCTCCCGTGGTTGTTGTCTATTCACTTCAAGCTTGCTTATATTTGGTGACTACACCTCAGCTCCCTCCAACAGGAAGAAACGAGTATTACCTGTAATTGGGGAAAGGATTGTAGCTTCTGTAATTAGTGCTAATTAGTTATGCCATTAAGATAATGAGAGATTGGAGCGAGTATAATATTTCCTCGCTACACTAGAGTGTTTGCGCAGATTTAGTTTGACTCTGGGAATATGTGATGTGACGATGTGTGTTGAATTTTGTAACTAGTACACACAGAAATCACAATTGCGTGATACATCAAATGAACAAATCCACAAGGGCCGTGATGAGGGTTCACGGTGAGCCTCTAACTCTAAATCATTATAGTGTGCCAGTCATGCTAATATGGTACCAAAAATTTTCAAAAAAGGAAATAGATCACTTGCGTCAAACTATGGGCCAATCAGCTGTGACGGTGTCCCACCCTATATTTCTCCTAACCCAGCTTAAAGAGTCATATCTCCATAATCTGAGCGTTCTCTGATATCCAGGGAACATTTCCATATGTTTAATAGCCTAAGAAATTTTTTGGGTCAAATTGATTGGAAAGGCTTGGGTATGGGGTGTGGGCCGGTCTTGGAGCGAGACATGAACCCAGCGATAGGTGACTTAAATGGGGATTTCGATGTGGATTCAATATATAACTTATTTAAGAATATTCTAAACAAAGCACAGGAACGTAGTATACCATACAAATTGAATAGATCGTATACTAATGACCCAAAGTGGATAACAAAGAATTTGAAGAACCTTATAGGTAAAAAGAGAGCTTGGTACAAAAGGATTAAAAATGGGGAGGTCACTTTAGAACAGGAATTCGTACAACTGGTTAGAAATGTTAAAAAAGAGATAAGGAAAGCAAAAAGAAACTATGAAGTTCGCATAGCAGGGCAAGCAAAGACAAATCCTAAAGGGTTTTTTCAGTTATATCGTACTAAGACTAGGGAAAGGATAGGTCCATTAAAAACTGAGACAGGTCAAATAACAGATAGTGATGAAGAGATGAGTAGTATTTTTAATAAATATTTTGTATCTGTATTTACTAAAGAGGAACTTAACAATATGCCTTCAGCCGAACAAGTCTATGTGGGTGGGGACGAGGACAGGTTGACGAGTTTAGCAGTTACCAGGGAGGATGTTCTTAAACAAATAGTAAAACTCAAACCAAACAAATCCCCAGGGCCGGATGAAGTGTTTGCTAGGGTGCTTAAAGAATGCAAAGAGGAGCTTTGTGACCCACTGTCAACCATATTTAATAAATCAATAGAGTCAGGCAGAGTGCCAGAGTTTTGGAAAGTTGCTAATGTGATACCAGTTTTTAAGAAAGGAGATAGATCACTTGCGTCTAACTATCGACCAATTAGCCTAACGTCTATTGTGGGAAAGTTACTCGAATCTATAATAGCAAATAAAATTCGTCTTCATCTTGAAAAACATAAATTAATAATTGAGTCGCAACATGGTTTTATAAATGGCCGTTCATGTTTAACAAATTTGTTATCTTTTTATTCTAGCATTGTTGAGGCAGTTGATAGTGGTAAGGATTGCGATGTTGTATACCTTGACTTTAGCAAAGCTTTTGATACAGTGCCACATGAAAGACTGATTAAAAAAATAGAGTCTCATGGTATTGGGGGTGCTATATTAAGCTGGATTAGGGCATGGCTATACCAAAGGAAACAGAGAGTTAGTATAAATGGAATCAAGTCAGAGTGGGAAAATGTTGTAAGTGGAGTGCCTCAAGGCTCTGTCCTGGGACCTCTGTTGTTTATAATATATATAAATGATTTAGATTCAGGTTTGAGTAGCAACATTTGCAAATTTGCCGATGATACGAAAATCGGTAGGGAAATTAATTCGGAGGAGGACTCACTATCACTTCAAGTTGATCTAGATAGGGTTTTGAAATGGTCAAAGGATTGGCAGATGCAGTTTAATGCTGATAAATGTAAAGTTCTGAGGTTAGGTAATGATGATAGAGTTACAAGATACGAGCTAGATGGTGTTGTGATTGCGAAGTCGGATTGCGAAAGGGATCTGGGAGTTATGATTAGTAAGAATTTAAAACAAAAGGATCAATGCATAAATGTTCGTAATAAGGCAAATCGGACACTTGGATTTATTAATCGCAGCGTTAGTAACAAGACACCTGGTGTGGTTCTCAAGCTATATCTTGCTCTAGTTAGGCCCCATTTAGATTATGCAGTTCAGTTTTGGTCGCCATATTATAGAATGGATATAAATTCACTTGAACGTGTCCAGCGTAGGATGACTAAGTTAATTCCCCAAATTAGAAATCTTTCATATGAAGAAAGATTAACAAAGCTTAAGTTGCATTCACTGGAAAGGCGAAGAGTTAGGGGTGACATGATAGAGGTTTACAAGTGGATGAATGGACATAACCGGGGGGATATTAATAGGGTATTAAAAGTATCAACACAGGACAGAACACGAAACAATGGATATAAATTGGATAAGTTTAGATTTAGGAAAGACTTGGGTAAATACTGGTTCAGTAACAGGGTTGTTGATTTGTGGAACCAATTGCCGCGTAACATTGTGGAGGTGGGGTCCCTCGATTGTTTCAAGCACGGGTTGGACAAGTATATGAGTGGGATTGGGTGGTTATAGAATAGGAGCTGCCTCGTATGGGCCAATAGGCCTTCTGCAGTTACCTTTGTTCTTATGTTCTTATGTTATGTGTGAGAATGTGGAGCATTCTCAGGCTGGCTGTAAAATTGCCATTTAAGTTTAAATATGCAAGCTGGATTAACCCCTTTTGAGACACAAGATGGCGACGGGCCATATTCTGTTTCCCCGCCAAAGCGTCGTGACACTTCCCAGCACCTGATTGGCCAGATGAGGTCACGTGCCGGAAGTAACCAATGACAAGAGCCCTCGGGCGGTGTGACGTCACGAGACGGAGGGCTTTCGGGGCTGCTGGCGCCTGGGCGGGCAGAGTACGTCACGGGCCGTCACAGAGTGAAGACGCATTCCGGTGTGCTCCAAATCTTGAGGCCAGAAAGCCCCTACCAGGGGATTTAAGCATCGCTTTAATACTGCAGACAACCCGTGGAGTGCCAAAAAGCAAGGATAGGCCGGGATAAAGAGTCTGTAGCAGGGACGGACGTCTGGGACGACCGGTGAACCACGTTCTACATATCAACTGGAAGTGAGGCAAAAATTGATCCACTGGTCAATTCACTGATCCAAGTGAAGCTCCACTGGACTGCATGTAACAAACTAGGTTTGTTGTAGGGAATTATTCAGTAGAGTTTCTCATAGACATGGGGGTTTTGAAAATTGGAGTCAGATGATACTTGACCTGACAAGCAGTGGAAGGTCATCTTTCCTGGGATTAGCGGTTAAGAGTACTAAATGGCTGGCGCCTTTGTCTTAAGCAACGTATAATGAATTATTTTACAGAATTCAGTAATTTAGAGAAATTCAAGTCTTCATTCAAATTGTATTCAATAATATTCCTGTTAAAGTATCAAGAGTATTCTCAATTGTCGGAATAATGAGCAAGTCACCGTCAGTGACGTCACTAGCAGAGGACCAGACTCTGACGCGGATCAATTTTGGCGACCCTGGGTCAAGGGTCACCAAAGCCTTCCATATTTAGTAATTCTCAGTTCAAATAGCCATATTGTAATCGGAAATAGCCTTTCCCTAAGATTCCTGTATGATTACCATCAGTTTATAAGAGTTCAACCATCTGGGTGGTTCAGTACAACAGATTAGTTGTTCAATTTGAACCCTGCTTAGTAATCTTGTTAATCTTGCTTAGTGTTAAGGTATAGGGAGTGATATTTCATTTAGCTGTTTAGTCCTTGCATTACTTTTTTTTTTTTAGTTTAGTTCATTTATTATGCACCCCATACCCATCTTGTGGGCGGTAGTGGAAAGGGTTAGAGGCACATAATGGGCTCAGGGACTGAACCCCACAATTCATTTAGCTAAGCAAGTTACAATCTTGATGAGCTAGTTACAAAATTCGATATAAGTCGTCACATCAACAATGGGTTGGAGATCGACCTCAAGTACAGGTTCTAAATTAAGCAACTGACATATGTGGAGAGCTAGTGTCAAAATTTGTTTGTCCTGCACACCGCCCCCCCCGCCCCATCTAGTGGGCAGCGGTGGATAGGTTACAATCACTTAGTTACTACCTACAGTTAGCAAACGGGATATTTGGCTAAAATTTCTGGTAGATCATTTTGAATGAAATATTTACACATCGCTGGAACATTGGTTATAGAATTGTCTCTAAATTCACGTATCTTTTCGCACTCCATCACAGTGACGGAGGGTGTGCGAATAATTTTGTTGACAGTTTACATTTGGTCAGGTCTACATCGGGAGATAATGAGAATTCCCAGAGATACTTGTAACCGAGTCTAAGCCGAGCAGTAGTAACATCTAGAAGTCTGGTGATTTTATTGGATGATCCATAGATGTGTGGCTCCTCTTGCATGATAGTATGATAGATGGAATTACTGGTGTCAATTTCACTTTGCCTCAGATCTAAAAGATCTTGTTGAAGTTCTCGGTGTACTGCTGCTCTGATTGCTCATTGACAATCCAAGGTTACACTCAACGGCTCCTTTGGCTAACTTATCAGCTCTATCATGCATTCGGAGGGCAACATGAGATGGAGACCACATGAAATGGACTGTTACCATCCTTAATAATTTTGTTGTATTTGTGTCTAGCCTCGGACACGAGCATGTTAGTTATGTCTTAGAGTTGAGAGCATTTAAAGATAAGGAGTCACAATTAATGTATCAAGTTTGGAGACTTGTACACATTTCAGTGCAAGGATCAAGGCAAACAGTTCGGTCTGAAGGGTAGAGGCCCAGTTGTTTATACGGACTCCCCACTCAAAGTACAAGCCATCGCCCATTGTCAGAACTGCACTTCCAGCTGCACCCGTGGTGCGGTGTAGGGAACCATCAGTATATATGATTTGAGAGAGAGAATGCTCTGTGGACAGAGCATCAATATGGCTTAAGGCGTTGAACTTTGCCTCAAGACAAAGCTTGGGCTGATCTCTAATTTGCTTCTTGGGTGGAAAGGGAGGGATTAAAACTGGAAAGGTTGTAACCTCCCACGGTGCAGGAAAGTGCCGTTGTTTTTTCTTGGTACAAATCATGAACCTGATACATTCTGAGTTGAGTTCCAATTTTTGTTATCCATTTGGAACAATGCTGATCTTCAATAAAGAAATTCTGGAGGGCTTCTGTGCAAGGGTTAGGATGAGTTAGCCTAAGCATTTTTATACCAATTTGACTGTTAATTTCAGTAACACGATCAACAACGCTCGGAATATTAAGTTCCTTTCTCATATTAAGTATCTTTGTGGTACGAGGGCACCCAAGGATTATCCTCAAGGCTTCGTTCTGCAATTTTGCAAGCCCTCCAAGCTTTCTTTCAGGCAATAAATAATTAGATTTTCTGTATTTCCATTTGAATGTGTCCGTCTTTTGTCATGTGGTCTCCACGAGTCTGAGTTTTAGTTGGGCCGCAAGCCTAACAAAATTTAAGTTTATTTATCCCTTTGTTTACTATAATTCCCACACTTAACGTAGATTATTCCCCCCTTTTCCAACTAATTTGGAGATCTAACTCCAAGGTTTTAATGATTGATTAATCGGTCCAGACCCCGATTAATTGATGCTTCTGGTTAATGGTCTGGTGGTGGCGGCGTAAAGGGATCCCTTGAGTTTGCTAAAAAACCTAGTATGACGTCATGTGGCTGTAGAAGCTTAGAACGGCTAAGACCACGTGGCGTGGGACTCGGCTGTAAAGTATATTCTGGGGGCCTTTGGAATTAGGTTAAGGGTCAGTAAGCATATTCACGGGCAGGGTAGAGGACAGAGAAGAGCCAATACTCGTACCGTGTTACAGGCAAGTGTGGCTACAGTGCCAGTGAGAGGAGGACGGCGGCGCAGGTACCTCCAATACCCCGAGTGAGAAGAGGACCGGCCGGGTGTGAGTACAGCGAGGACACAATACTACGAGGACGACTGAGGAACTTGTGTGTGTGGGAACTGATCAACGGAAGACCAGAAGCCAGGTCCAGGAACGTCATCATCCCTCGCCAGAGGACGAGTCGGCTTCGTAAAGGAATGAAGGTAGGTAGGTAGTTATCCCTCCCTTTACCCCTTTGATCTAGGTGAGCTACGATATTTTATATATAGTGAACATTTCTTGTTTCCATTTATTGTCTGTGATAGTGTTAGGCTAGGAGCCAAGGAGCTCATGTAGGCATGAATGGGTGGTGGAACATAAATATGTAGATGCGGCGACGTTAGTGTATCTGGGAATAGTAGTTGGTTTTCAAGAAGCCAGAAACGAACTTTGAATCGTCAAGCTGATAGTGTTGCCAGAGGCGCGAGGTGTGTGCCCGCCGCCTGACGTGTGGACCCAGTCAGCTGACCGTGTTGCCAGAGACGCGACGAGAGAAAGTTGCTGCCATCGGAAATTGCCACCTAATTATTTCCCTACAAAAGTGTGTATATTTTACTTAAGTAAATTTTTAATCTTACCTATATGTTTGAGTGAGCCTCCATTCTCTAGAGCTATTTTAGTGAAACCATTTGCCACATTGCAATCCAGCATTGGCTGTTTCTTGTTCACAGTAAATTTTAGTCGGTTGAGTTTTGTTGGGTTCCCAGCCATATTGGTGTGTCTTTAAATGAGCGTGCGGATGCTGCCGCCAAGGAAGCTGTCCGCTCTTGTCCCATCTCTCGTAAAGGTATTCCGTATTCCGACTTTTACCCGGTTATCCATTCCTCCGTCCTTACCCGTTGGTAGGCTTCTTGGTTGTCTGTTACTGGTAACAAGCTACGTACTCTTAAATGTTGTGTTTCCTCGTGGCCGTCCTCCTTCCACCGTAACCGGCGGTGGGAAACAGCTCTGGCGAGGTTGCGTATTGGCCATACTCGCTTAACCCATGGTCACTTGGAGTGCCGCCCTGCTCCTTATTGTCCTAGTTGCATTGTCCCTCTTACGGTCGTGCATGTCCTGACTTCCAGGACGAGCGCGTGTCTTGCTTTCCGACCGCCCCTCGCGGTCGCCTGTCCCTCAATAGAATTCTTGGGGACTCGGATACTTTTGATATCGTTCGCCTTGTGCGTTTTTGTTCTCGTATTGGCATCCTTGGTGATATTTAGCGCCCTCTGATTATTTTGCGCATTTGATGGTGCTACATAGCCTTCCCGATTTGGTGCCTTTTGATAATTACTTGCCACATTGCACTGCACATGAGATTGCATCCTTAAATTAAGATAATTAATGAGACCACTGACGTGTTGCTGGGACACCAGTACAAACACCCAGCTGGCGACCTGGAGCAGACCAGATATAAAGAGAGGGTCCCAGTGTCAAGACGGGCAGGTTCAGGTGTGTCACAGGTAGACGAACCTCTCCACTCGTTAGGGGTATATATACAAGGCCAGCCCTTGGTTGACTTACGGGCTCACCATAGCCCGTGCTACATGGACACTTCGTCCTGAATAGCTAAATCTTTAACAACAACAACTTAGTTGACTCACGGGAGACATCTCCCGTCCAACCCGTTCTCGCAAATTCGTAAAGTCAATATTGACTTATTAACTACGTGCATAGGTGACATACTAAACATAATAGATACCCTTAAAAAGATTCATAGAAAACACCGACCTTACCTAACCTTGTTAGTATCTTAAGATAAGCATCTTATTGCTTCGTAATTACAATTGTTACTTAACCTATACCTATTATAGGTTAGGTAATAATTGTAATTACGAAGCAATAAGATGCTTATCTTAACATACTAAGTAGGTTAGGTAAGGTCGGTGTTTTCTATGAATCTTTTTAAGGGTATCTATTATGTTAAGTATGTCACCTATGCACTTATTTAATAAGTCAATATTGACTTATTAAATTTGCGAGAACGGGTTGCTCCCGTCACGCAGGGTGCAGTCGCACCTCCACAGATCTCCAGTATCAGCTCTTGATACTGGTAATGGCTTAAAAGGGCCACCACTTACGGGCTATTCATGCCCGTGCCACCTTTTGGGTGGCTTAATCTTCATCAATCAATCATTAGTCGCCCCAGGGCGAGCAGTGGCGCCTGGTACTGGGGGGCAAAGACCCGTGGGACGATCCCAACCATAGGTAGGAGGGGGTGAATCTTGACATAGCTTAACATCTATTGTGGAAAATTACTTGAATCGATAATTGCAAATACCATTTGTCTTCATCTTGGCCAAATGTAAACTGTCAACAAAATTATTTGCACGCCCTCAGTCACTATGTGATGAACTGCAAAAGGATACGTGAATACAGAGACAATTCTAACAAATGTTCCAGAGATGTGTAAATACTTTATTCAAAATTACCTGCTACCAGAAATCTTAGCCATACATCCCCAGTTTGCTAACTGAAGGTAGTAACTAAGTGATTGTAACCTATCCACCGCTGCCCACTGGATGGGGGAGGGGGGGGTGGTGGTGTATGTGTGCAGGACAAACATATCTCCACATATGTCAGTTGCTTAATTTAAAAACTGTGGTTGATCTCGAACCCAATGATGGTGTGACGATGTCTTGAATTTTGTAACTAGCTCAAGATTGTAACTTGCTTAGCTAAATGAATTGTGGGGTTCAGTCCCTGAAGACACGCACATCCTGGAAGTCAGGACATTCATCAAGGATATGCACGACCATAAGAGACAATGCAGTTTGGACAAGAGTTAGCAGAGCGGCGCTCCATTAAGTGCCCGTGAGTTAAACATGTATACCAGTGCATAATCTCGCCAGCGTCGTTTCCTACCGCCAGTTACGGTGGTAGGAGGAAGGCCATGGGGACATGCTACCCTTAAGACCACACAGTTTGTTACCAGAAATAGAAGACCAATGGGCCCGGATTGAGAAATGAATAACTGGGTAGAAGTCGAAATATGGAACACCTTTGCAGGAAATGGAACCAGTGCTGATAGCCTCCTTTGCGGCAGCATAATCATACAGAAAGCATAAACTTTCTGAAAGCAAAGTAGCATAGACACACCTCATTTGTGCACCTGAAAGGACCATGCCTAAATCTCCAGTATCTGTTGCAAAAGCGAGGAGAGGGAATGTACTCGTGAACGTAGCATCTGGCACCAGCAAGATTGACAGATGAAAGGGACCTATGTACTATAAAGTGACCTTCACAACGCAACGAGGCTGATGACTGACCAGAGGGGGCTGAGTGAATGTGTCTATCTGGAGGATTGATTGACCTTGGGTCTCTTAAGGAAATATTTATCATCCTCGTGGCAGTCATTCGGTTCCCTATCACCAGTCGAAACATGGTGTAGAAGAACAGTGCCATTTAACTGGGCATTTTTTTGAGATCCGAAGAGGGCTATCTCCTATGCAGGACAACGAAGCCAAGCAACGACACACTTACCAGTACGGGTGGGGTTAAAAGTGACAAAGGTATCCACCGAATCAATGAGGTGTTTATGGATAAATGAATCGGGATGAGTAGGATTAACATGGTTTGAGATTAAAATACTTGGTCGATATAGCAGGACCAAAAAAATCTTGTAAAGTATTAGATTAGAGAGGAATGAGAGTGCAGAGGTGAGGCCCCGAACACCCCCAAGTAAGAGAGGGGGTAAAAGGTGCAGTCGTTACGAGAGACCGAGTTACTCCAGGTGATGAGGTGGTCACCACTGGAGGCTTGGGGCTCAACCCTGCCACAAAGGTGGGAGGGGAAAGCAGTAAGGAGACAGTAAGGAGGTGGGAGACAGTGAGAGTCAAAGCAGCAGCTTGGTCAGGGCCCAACGTAGCAGGAGTTGCAGAACCCGGCCTTCTAACACAGTCCGATGTGGGGGGGGGGGGGCCTGGTTGCCCACCCCATGAGTCTGAGAACTTAAATGAGGGCCAGAGAATGGCATAAAAACTAAAAAGTACAAAATTTTTTCCACAACTAAGCCTCCATACCCACCATGGAGCCACAATTAGAGGATCGGACACCCAACAAAACTGGGTTCCCCAGTGGAGTAACGTGGATATACACCCTGCAATCACCACCTTAAGAACCGTCAGTCTGTTGAGATCAGGCTCGGCAACAAAGGCACGGTTTGAAAATAAAAGCGTCCCCTTACTTGACAGTCAGGTACCACAGTACTACAGGTGAGAGAGAGTGCCTTCCCAAACACGCGCCATCAAAACGGAAGACGTTGGAAAGAATATTCAAGAATGGCAAAAAGTCAGCAGGAAAGAAGAAATGGGAAGGAAAAATGAAACGTGAGGAAGAGGAAAAGCAGCCAGCAAAATTTATGAAGGTGGCAGTAGAAGCATAAGGACTCAAAAGGACAGAGGACAGGTTGTCCCATAGAGCATCACACTCCAGCAGCCGCCCACCAAACCCCCCTCACGACGACAATGGGCTGGAGAGGTAGGGGGAGGGGGGTCAATGCTATATAATTATATGTAGGTTTCTTAGTAGTAAATAAAACCAAGTCTTATCCCAAGATATAAGTGTATTAAATATTGCACAAAGAATTTCTTTGTGGGTGCCTACAGCTCTAAAAATTGTAGGTTCTAAAAATACAGCATAACAATTGATCTTTAGCCAAATATTTTGCATGGACTTAATTCAAGAATAATTAGATCCACTGTACTATACCTTATTGCAACAGATTAGACATATGTGATTAAGATACATTATCATTTAAACCAGATATAGTTACTGAAACTTCTTCCAACCTACAATCTAGACAGTTGCTGAAGGCTAAGCTAACAACTATACATCAGGTACATTATGTTTCGAGCAGTGCTGGGTAAATCACAACTTGGCTTCATGAGTCAAATAAATGAGGATTCATATAATAATTATTCATACAATTATGTCCTTAAATCACCTTATTTCCATACGCTAGTGGATGTAGGAGCATTTTTTTTTTTTTTGCATACATAGAAAGTTGGGCAAGTTTCCATCCACTTGATACCTCAGTTAACCAAGTAAGTAGGTACCTGGGAGTTGGGCAACCATTGTAGGTTGCATCCTGGAAAAGGTCATCAGTAATTGGCCTAGGGAACACCAATAATCCTAACAGGCTTCCTGTCCCCGACTGTGGGAAATTTTTTAAGATGAACCATAACCACTGGCAAAAACCTTGCTAGTCTCATTATGGAATGACCCCCCCCCCCCAAAAAAAAAAAAAAAAATAAAAATAAAAATAAAAATATAAGCTATCAGTAAAAATTTTATGACCAAGAAAATATAACTATCAGCAGTTAATACTAGTATATCAGATAATCAAAATCATTAACTTTTGCACGTGTGTGTAAAAAATGCCTATCAAAGTTCTAATCAGAGTTTTACAAAATGCAAAGCAAAATGAATTCAGTAGTCTTTATTACAAATTCTATGCATTATGCTATTTTTCTTGACTGATAAATGGTATAACCTAAAAGGTTAGATTTCTCAAGAAAAAAATACACCAGCATTGTGATGAAATGCCAATTTCTGGGTGAGCCCCATGAAGCTACTAAGCTATCATGCCAAGCTACTAGGTGCCACCAGTCGCAGAGTTCTTTTCTGCCTTCCTGGGACCAGAGACAGAATCCCAGCTCCTCTAGAGAAGTGCAGGGAGCAGTGGCACTATGATAAAATTATATGTGAATTTTAATAATGTCTGCACCACCAGGGAAACCCACAAAGTCAGCAAAACACAACAGAAAAGAATCCATCAATGCCTCAAAATCTCCAAAAGAACTCCCCCCAACAATGTAAATAAATGATTGAAAATTCATGAAACTACCACAAGCTTGTTCGCTCCACCTCTTCATCTCATTTGGGGGGACGAGGGAGGCAGACTGGGTCAGATGGGTGCTCCACCCTTGGTTCTATGATGAAAAAAACACCCCAACTTCCTTGGGGGAGGCAGGATTTCAGGGAGCCATTGATGCTCACCCAGAAACTGCTGTTTCATTGCATTCAATGCTAATTTTCTAGGGGAAGCCCCTTATGGCTCCCATTTTTCTAATTTTTTTTTAAATTTTGTCAAACAGAACACAAATAGTAAGTCAACCAAATAAAATAGTCCAAGCACAGTTAAAAGCTCCGTACCTCAGGGTACAGTCCTAGATTACACAAAAATCAGCATGAAAATTACCTCTGCTGATGACATTGAAAAACTACAAGCAGATACTAATAGCTTTTGACTGGGCAGCAGAAAGTAATACGTTTAACAGTGATAAATTCCAGGTACTAAGGTACGATAAAAATGACCTCAAACATAACAGGGTACAAAACACAATCAAATCTGCCCATAGTAGGAAAACAGCATGTAAAGGATTTGGGAATAACGTCTAACCTAACGTTTAGGGAGCATAACCAAGCAATTATTGCATTAGCCAGAAAAATGAAAGAATGGATTAAAAGAACTTTCAAATCCAGGGATCCCATCACAATCGTTGTACTATTCAAGTCACTTGCGGTCCCATCTTGAGTACTGCTCAACACTCGCATCACCCTTCAAAGCAGGAGAGATTGCTGAAATAGAGGGAATACAGGGAACATATACAGCATATGTATATGCATACAGACACAATAAAGCATCTAAATTATTGGTAGCCTCTCAAAGTGCACTCACTAAAAAAAAAAAGACGAGAGATATGTCAAATAATATACACAGGGAAAATACTGGGGGGTCATGGCCCAAATCTACATAGGAAAATAATATCCTAGAATGAAACGATATGGAAGAAAATGCAGAAGAGAACCAATAAAGAGCAGGGGTGCCATAGGTACAATCAGAGAACACCGTATAAACATCATAAGTCCACTGTTGTTCAACATACTCCCAGCAAGTATAGGAAATATTGCCAGTAAAAAAGTGGACATCCTCAAGAGAAAACTAGTTTTCTTCAAGAAGTGCCAGACCAACTGGGCTGTGGTGAACATGTGGGCCTGTTGGACCAAGCTCTCAGACATCAAGCCTGGCTTGGGAGTAGATAAACTCTCAGAACCCCATCAAGCGTGTAAGCTATAGGGTATCCAACTGGGCACACAACCTAGACTGCTGTAAAACAGAAACTTCAAGCACATAGCAGTCGCAGCCAGAAAACCCTGAATGTGACCAGAAGGGTTTGTAAGGAGAGTAACAGGCAGAGAACAAGTCTAATATGACTTGGGGTCAAAGATGTCACCAACCCAGCAGGAAGCATAGTGGAGGCAAAAGGAATGAGCATCACTACATGACACAGATGATGCACAACCCTTGAACTTGCACATTGTGAGTGTGGGTTTAGTGGGAATATCCAGTGAACCACCAAATCCGCAAGGGATTTTCAGTCTGCAGGGAATGACCCTGCAGGAAGCCCAGGCACTGGCATTGCTATGCTGTTACTCCAAAATAGGAAACAAGTCCCCCAAGAAGGGAAGTGTGTTTCAAAATACGAATGGGGAAAAAAAAAAATTGTATGGACAATGGAACAGGTCTAAGAAGGCCAACCCAGCTTACCTAAGACTGAGAAGGCAGACCTCGGCATGCCTTGGTTAGGTCGTGTGAACCTCAGTGCACCCCAACCAGCCAAAAATTGTTCCTGGCCCCAGGCAAGACAGAAAATTAAAACTAATGGGCTTACCCAGGCGAGGACCACCATAAATAAGGAAGCGAATTCTGAACACTCCAGGAAAGAGTGCTCAGGTAGTGCAAGGGCAGAGCTAAGGAGTACACAGGGAAGAAATCCCTGTGCCCATGCAGCTCCAAGTGCCCTATACTCCTGGCTCTCACAGCATGTATGTTGAAGCAACCACAAAGGCAAAAACCCACCATTTAGCTGAAACAGAACATGGATGCCAAAAGAATAGAGAAGGCAATACATTAGGTAGTGGTGTGGTGGAGGCAGACCATACTCCATACAGTTTCAAATGTAACCATGATGGGCTCAAGAACCTGAAGATTAGTTGACTGACAGTTGAGAGGTGGGATCAAAGAGCCAAAGCTCAACCCCTGCAAACAAAACTAGCACCGTCTATCTACCATCAACAAAGAGCTAAGGATGGAACAGCCAGCTGACCTGGTCTGCCTCCCTTCTCCCCCAAAATGAGAGGTGAGGCAAGGTGAATGAGCTTATCTCGATGATTTCGGGGCTTTTAGTGTCCCCGCGGCCCGGTCCTCGACCAGGCCTCCATCCCCAGGAAGCAGCCCGTGACAGCTGACTAACACCCAGGTACCTATTTTACTGCTAGGTAACAGGTGCATAGGGTGAAAGAAACTCTGCCCATTGTTTCTCGCCGGTATCCGGGACCACAAGTCTAGCGTGCTGTCCGCTCGGCTCCCTAGAGCTTGCAATAGTTTCATAAATTTTGAATAGTTTTACATTGCTGGGGGGAGTTCTTTTAGTGATTTTGAGGTCATGCGATCTTAGTTTGAGGCATCTATCTTTTCTTATAACAGGCAGTGGTCTTGCTTTATTTTTCTGACATTGTGGGTGCTTCCATGGTGGTGAAGGACATGATTAAAATTCACAGATAATTTCATCACAGTGCCACTGCTCCCTATGCCTCCCTAGAGGGGGTCAGGGGGGTTGCTTTGATCTCCAGTAGGCCGAAAAAACTCCACAATTGATGGCATCTAGTAGTTTGGTATTATATCAACATAGTAGGTTTAGTGAGCCACAAGGAACTCCCCAAGAAAACTAACACAATGCATTTATATTTAAAAATATATAAATTACAACTACAAAATGGCTTCCGGAACTGAAAAACAAGTTACGAGGATAGACTAGAGGTGTTAAACATGCCAAACTAGAAGATAGAAGAGGTGTGATATGATCACCACTTACAACATACTAACAGGAATCGTCCAAATTGACAAAAGAATGCCTGAAATCAGCAACTTCACAAACAAGAGGACACAGATTCACACTAAGGAAACAAAGGTGCCGAAAAAATACTAGTTTTCATTTGCAAACAGATTGGTAGATGGTTGGAACAAGTTAAGTGAGAAGGTGGAAGAGGCCAAAACCATCAGTAGTTTCAAAACGTTATATGACAGAGTGCTGGGAAGACAGGACACCATGAGTGTAGCTCTCGTCCTGTAATCACATTTAGGTGTGGTTACAGGATTATTGAGTACAGGACACAATTTTGTTTAATAATAAAAATAACGCAATACCAACATAAAAAAGAATATTCATGATAATTAATCAGAAATCCCATACAGGTCATTCAATGAAATGAGCACAACCATATAATTTAACTGTTAGATGCACATTCATACACTAAAATGTAACAAAACCTCTGGAACAATGATTTATAGTAATATTTGTTCAAAATCAGTACAGTACACAATTTTTTTATTTCTACCACAAGAAATAATGAATTTTACTTTAAACAGTTTTAGGTTGCAAATGTCCTGTCATGTTTAAATAAAAATCACCTTTACACCAGCTGTATGCTTTTTCTAAATTGTAAAAGTGTACATCTTAAAACAACATATTAATTCCAGTGCTGAGTTGAAATCTGCCTTAGAATTTTTTTCTGTGCAAGTATTGTGCTCAGAACCAATTTTCTGAAAAATACTAAGTTTTGTTATTGTCAATGTTTCTAAAAAGCAGTTACATCTCTTTTACCCTAAACTACTATAAGTGCCAGAAATGTATATTGAAAGATATATATTTTATTACCCCTAATAATACATCATCTTAGATGTTATGATATTAACAAACCACTGCAACTGTCAGCAAAAGTTCTTGTTAACTGATTAACCAAATACTTTGGCAAAGAAGCAATAAGGTGCTACAATCCTTTCATACTGTACCTTAACTTCTATGGCAGTGTTATGCAACATGGGTATTTCCCACCCAATACTCTTTTATACAAATATACAAGATTCTAAATATAAAACTCCTATTATATGATGGTCACCTAACCTCAATTATGTAATGTTGATAAACTGAACAAAATGTATAGAAAAGGTAGTAACAAACAACTTCATGTATTATGGAATAGTCATATAAACTATAGATAAAGAATGTGATAAAAATATGGAAAATACTTATTCTTGAAATATAGTCTGATAACAAGCTACCATAATCTTATGTCCAACACAAAAACTAAACATGCACAGTGGAACAGGGTTTTAATAACTTTACCAATCTACTTTTGTTAATACCTTTCTCTTATAAATTCAACAAGCAGTAAGTTATCTTCACCAGTACAGCCAAAATGCCCCACACATATATAACCACATTAAATTCTTATCCAGCAATATCCCAAATTAACTTAAATATACTGACTGTACTGTAAAGACATTGATACATTACATGACTTAATTGAATATAATTTCACTCAAGCTTAAATGACTATACTGTATAGCTTTCCCTGAATTCTAATTAATTTAAATACACCTTCACTGTTTCAATTTTGATTTAAACTAAATGGGTTGATTTCACCTTTAATTTATCAATACAGTATTTACATAACAATCATCCCTAAATTCACAATGCAATTCATATTCATAGTAAATGTGCCTCTGACCTCCCTGGCAGTGAAACTGACCACCACACAACTATGGCCACTAGCATCATATATTTATTAATATAAAAGTGACCACCGTGAAAATAACTGACACGTAAACTTTTTGTGGCCATTTTTTTAATAAGAATTTCTGTACTAGTCCACAAAAATATAAAGTGTACAGTCTATTGAAGATAACTACATATACTATATCCTAAACTTTTTTAGTACACACTATCCTTAATGCCATATTCTACAGTAGGAACATAGCAGCTTGCATGACTCCTGATTAAAGAAAGAATCTTCATTTATATATCACCGTCAAGAGTTAGTCGCAATTAACTTTGTGCCACTTTAACATGATGGTTTGAGGGATGTCAATGATGGAGTAACAATTTGAGCTACAGTAAGGCAAAATACAGAAAGCTTTACTGGCATGAAAAAGTTAACATTCTGAGCAAGGGAGTAAAATGTTGATCGTGTTATGTTCAATTACATCGCAGAGGTGGAAAGATGGAATCAGACCACGGAATTAGTTGAAGAGTGTGAGAGAAGATGGATGAGGGGGCTATGGTAGGTTTAGGGCTTATTGGCAGGATGTTCAGTTGAAGGAAAGTCAGCAAATCAGACAATGAAATTTTTAACATGGCAATGAACCAAAGCAATTAAACAGTTCATACCCCTTCAAGAGGGTAGTAGATGAAAAGAAAACAGAAAACCCAGTAAGAAGGAAAACAAGACTAAAAAGGCATGGAAAAATATAGGAAATTGGGAAGAGAAACAAAAAGTGAGGTGCTAAAGATAGCAAGGAATAAGTATACTAGAATCAGATCAGCAGAGCCTGTTTAAATATGACAATGACAGAAGCAAAGGAATAAACCTAAGCTAAACGGACTGCAGAGATAAGGGTAAGGCTCATTAAGAGTGACAATGAAGTGAGTAAAGAACTCAACAAGAGTTTCCAGGAGGTCTATGAACTGGAACTATATTGGTGTCCACGGAGAGGTGATAATTCAGCCAGAGGCAACACTAGACAGAACAAACTAATGTAGGAGAGGTAAAAGAAAACCTAAAAGTACCAGATGAAGCAAAAGCATTAAACCACATTAGGCTGCCCCATGGTTATTGAAGGATGCTGCATGGATTCTGTGTTACCCATTAACTCGAACTTTCAACCTGACACGAGACTGGAGAACTCCAGGATATATGGAAAAAGTCAAATGTTGTTCTATTATTTAAGAAAGTGGACAGGCATGAAGCACTAAATTACAGACCAGTGTCACTAAAAAGAAATAATCAGAAAAAGAATAGTGGAACACTTGGAAAGAGTAAATTTTCTAACAGAAGGAAAATGTGAATTCAGAAATGAAAAATTATGCCTGGCAAACTTAATTGAATTCTACAACATGTCACCAAAATAAGGCAAAAACAATTAAGTCAATAAAAGGGGCATTATGATCACCACATACAAAATTGTGAGAGATATTGCAAAAAACTTTTAAGGAAGAATTTTTTAAACCAGCAATACTGAAAAGAAGGGGAAGGTAAGGTAATTTAAAGGGGTAAGCAACTTTGGACAACTGGCATGCCTTTCAGGATGACATGGACAAAAGTATATGGAATAACACTTGGCAAATGGAATTCAATGTGAATAAGTGCCACATTATAGAATATGCAATAGGAGAAAATGGGCCCCACACAGCCTAAAAATTACATGAAGATTTTAAAGAACTCTGATGAAGAAAGAGATCTAGTGAGAGATCTCGAGGATAGTGAACTGTCAGAGGATCACAAAAAGAACACGCTACGAAATGGCTTCTGGAACTGAAAACCAGAGCTTCGAAGAGGCTAGAGGTGTTAAATATGCCAAAGCTAGAAGATTGAAGAAAAAGAGGGGGATATGATCACTACGTACAAAATAGTAACATGAGTCAACAAAATTAACAAGGATGAATTCCTGAAAATTGTAACTTCAGGAACAGGAGTTCATGAATTCAAGCTAAAGAAACAGTTGCTGAAAAAATTAGAAAGTTCTCTTGTAAACAGGGTGGTAGATGGTTGGAATAAGTTAAGTGTGAAGGCGGTGGAGGTGAAAACCATTGGTAGTTTCAAAATATCATTTGACAGTACTGGGAAGATGGGGCATCGCAAGCATACCTACCATCCTGTAAATACACCTAAGTAATTATAATTACCTAGATATAATTATAATTGTAATTATAGATGCACAATACCTCAAATTCAAGATGTTGAAATTAACTATTGAAGATACTGTATGCTATTGATATAAGTAAATGGGAAGGAATTATTAATGTAAAACTGTAAGAAGACACATGATGATAAAAAAGGCCACTTACTCAAGATAAGATAAGGTCAAGTACTCACATAGTGGTTTGAGAGAAATAATTGAAATGAATATATAGAAATGAGAACAGGTGACAGGATTTCTGGGAGAATTTCCTGAAGTAAAAAGGGAAAGTGGCAATAGAATAAGTAAAGGTCCACAACAATGTACAGAAAATAAAATTGGACAAGAGGGTTTGCTTAGCTAGGCCTGCATGGAAGATTTCCTCTCATGGCTATACAATTAGAGGGAATTTCCAGAATGGAATGAGGCACAAGATAGATATTTAGAATCAATAATACAACACAATACACTGTTACATCAATATCCAATTAAATCTAACTGCCATCAATGAAATTAAACAATCAACATTTTAAAATTAAATAAGATTCTATGTATATCTTTTGCTTTCCATTAGTTTAACAGCAGATTAAATCTACTATTTGCTTAAGAGATCATAAGAATTCAGACAGATGAACTTAACAAAAAGTGCCCACCCAATAAATAACCAGTTAAAAATCCTCCTCAGATACAATTATCCAGCAAAGTAAACTACAGTATATTAGTCTCAGATAAAGATAACATTTCTGAAAATAAAATACTGTTTATTTTAAACTAGCCTTGTTTAGCTTGTGCCAAACAATGTCAGTTTTGAACATGTATAATCAATTAAAAAAAAAGAAAAAGAAAAGTAGCCACGAGGACTATAACCACAGTCCTGTTCAGAACAGTTAAGACTTCTCGAGCAATTTTTTATGTACAATTAGAAAGGGGTAAGTTTACAAGTATATTTGGAACTACCACAAAGAGATAACTGCAAACTTCAAACACAACATTTGCCAAACTGTACATACAATCATAATAACCTTTTGGAATATTACGAAGTAAAATAATGTATCCATACCCTGATTTGCAAAATAGCACAGCTAGGCTGTATGAGATCAATACATAAATTTACACTTGCCTAAAAATAGTTTCCCCAAGTAGAGCTTTCCATATTACTCTAAATCACGAAGGTTGATGGTTGACTGAGGATCAGTACTGGGATCAGAGAGAAGATCATGACCCATTAGTGTCTCTTGATAAAGCTCACTAGTTACACCATCATCCTGGAAAAAACAAGTGTTGAATGTAATGAAATGTCAATTTTTGAGTGAGCCCCAGTGGCTCCCTGAAGCTACCATCTTTAATGAAGGTGCCATCCGTCGTGGCACTCTCTGGTCTACTGGAGACCCAGTGCCAGAACCCGGTACCCCATTTCCCTGGAGGTGCAAAGATCTATTCATTTGTCACCACTGAGGAAAGCACCCAGAAAGTCAGTGAGTCGAGACAAACCACAGCTGGCTGCCTCCGAGATCTGCAGCCTCAAAAACAGCCATAGAATACTATGTAATGTATGTAACTAGTTTACAGTGTTGTAAGATATGTAATTAAACGATTGAAAATGTTATCGAACTAGTGCCCACTTCCCCGCCCTATAGCAGGCAATATATGTCACTTACGATTTTTTTATTATTTTTACCATGATCAAATTACTGAAATTAACAGGTTTAGAAGAAAAAATATTTTTTTTTTTTGGTATGTGCCTGTGGGTGACAAATGCTAATTAGCCCTGAGCAACATGAGTTAAGTATTTACGTGATATTTTTTCCTTCTCTTCTACAGTCATCCGAGTTCTCTTTCTGACCCTCCTCACAGGTACAAACTTCAAGCAGATCTTGTATCTGCTTGAAGAACCCTGGCAAGGCAAGGGCAACACAACTGAGCACCTAGGAATGGGTAATTCCTAAGCGTTTAATGGTGTTGAGCCAATGTGATGGGGGGGCCAGGTTTTGGCCTCTAGTTTTAGGAAGAGTTTTAAAGACTTGCAAGAGACTGGTGTGATTCAAATTGGCTGGAGCAATCTAGGATGTAGTAATAGGGAGCCACTGCTGGAGCTCTCCCAGAATGCATTTTATTGTTTACATTAGATCAATAATTTTAACAAAAGACATAATTTACCTGTAAGAGGGCAGACTGAAGATGTGATGTGGCAGACATTGTTACTGCCGAGGAAGATAACACTACATCATTTGTAAAACTCACAACTTCTCCAGCTGCAAATAAAGAATCAGTTATTAAATTTTATTACAGAGGGCAACTTTTAAAACATCTAAAGAAATAACCATGCTGAGTAAAAAAAGTTCTCCAAATTAAAGAAAAAACTCAGCATTGAATGTAATGAAATGCCATTTTCTGGGTGAAACCTGGAGGCTCCCCAGAGCTTTACCAGGCTGATGGGTATATACTAAACAGTTAATCGATGGAGTTCTATGCCTACCGGGGACCACAAGCCAGAACCTGGCCCCCTTAGAGAGGCACGAGAAGCAATGTCCGTGTAGTTGGAAGCAGTCTATATCTGCCATCTACCAGGTCAGGCACCCAGAAAGGTAGAAATCCCAAAACAAACTACCATTGGTTAACCAATGGTTAACAATTGCAATTGTAGCTTATAGCCGTCAACATGCCCAGGCACAAGAAATAAAAAAAAACAAAAATATTTTGTCTTGAAAGTTTTCATTGTGTTCCTTGATCACGGGAAAAATAATAATAAAAAAAATGTAGGTGGCACATTTTGGCTGCAATAAGGCTGGGAAGAATGGAGAGGAAAAAAAAAAGAAAAAAAAAAAGGCATTAACAGAACAAGAATTGGAGGTCTGCTCTGCCCGAGCTGTCAGGTGGGAGTTGCCACAAAGATATTATTACTTAATTATTTCAATGTCTATGATTGATTTTTTTTTTAGTTTTTTGCAGTAATATTATTCAATAGTGTGTAGTGTGATATATTTATATAATAAAATGTGTGAACCATCGCTATACTCAAAATTATGGTGTGCATACTAGTGATTTATTTATGATGTTCGTAAAACAATAAACACGCAGATTTGCTGTTATTACACTATATATACAGGTTATATATAAGTATCTGCATGTTTTGTTCACCATACTGAACCACTAAGGTGGTATGGTGAGTCAAAATGCAACGAGGAGTGGGCGCCACACCAGACATCCAGCCATTCGGCACCACTCCCTCCATCAACAACACCTCACTTGCCAACATCCTCCTCCCATCATACTGTAATGTTTTTGCTTTTATTCACTATATACAGAAGTTTTATACAAGTATCTACATGTTTTGTTCACCACAATTGTACAACTAGGCTGGTATGATGAGTTCAGACAATAAGAGATATCGTCACACACACAGTCAGCTGGCGGCTGCCTCCCTCACTGTTTCAAGGCCAGACACACTAACATTTCTTTCCCAACAATACTGTTTGTGGTGTTATTACACTATACACACACACACACATTATATACAAGTATCTACATGTTCTATTCACCATAACTGTACAACTAAACTGGTATGGTGCCCAAAGAGCATAGTGGCCATCCTCGACACTGCTAGACAAGTCATGCAGACGACACCACCTCTGTCACCCAAATGGCTCCTCCCAACATAATCCTTTTGCTGTTATTACACTAATACACACACGTTATATGTATGTGTTAACCATAGAGAACCACTGAGCTGGTATGGTGAATGCAGGCAGTAAAAGGTGGCCACAGTGTCAGCAGATGATGCTATCTCCCATCCTCTAAGACCCAGCCAAGTCCGAACCTGAGAAGGAACCAAATGGGACTTCCTCCAGTTCACCAAAAATCCGAACCTGGCGAGCTGGGAAAGAACCAAACCCCTGGTCAGCAGACATGCGGACCAGCTGGAAGCCGGTCTGCATGTTGGTTGTTTTATGTTTGTGGAGTTTTTTTGACATTTAAAGGACTAAGATCTTGTGCTAAACCATGCAGTGGTTTGTTTTGATGTGCCTACCTTTCTGGGTACCATCCCTGGTCGATGGCAAGATGATATACTTTAAATGTAAATACTTTAAATGTAAAGTGTTCATGGGCCACTACTCCCTGCACCTCTGTGAGGGGAAGCCAGGTTTTGGCTTGTGGTCCTTGGTAGGAAACAAGAACTCCGTGACTGATGACACTTATCAGTAAGATAGATTCGGGGGGGGGGGAGCTCCGCACAAAAATACGTGAATAAAGCAACAAACGACAGATGGAATTCTATGGAAGTAAATGACACGTAACCGAATGTGAAATTGAGAAACAGGCCGCACTGAACCTATAAATAATGTGAAAAGACATTAAATAACTCGGACAAAGAAAGAGATCTAGAAGTGGTATTGGAGAGAAAACTGTCACTAGAGGATCACACAAAGGTGTTGTGAGAGAAGGCTATGCTATGCTAGCAAATTTAAAAAAAGTGATGAAAAATAAAAGTATTGATGAAAAAAAACAAACTGTTCACAACATTCATGATATCCAAATTGGAATATGTAGCAACTGTGTGCGTGCGTGCGTGCGTGCGTGTGTGTGTGTGTGTGTGTGTGTGTGTGTGTGTGTGTGTGTGTGTGTGTGTGTTACTCACCTAATTGTGCTTGCGTGGGTTGAACTCTGGCACCTCTGTCATATCTACATTTGAAACTGTGTATGGAGTCAGCCTCCACTACATCACTGCCTAATGCATTCCATCTGTTAACTACTCTGACACTGAAAGTTCCTTCTAACGTCCCTGTGGCTCGTGTGGGTACTTAGTTTCTACCTGTGTCCACTTGTTCGCATACCACCAGTGTTGAATAGTTTATCCTTGTCTACCCGGTCGATTCCCCTGAGGATTTTGTAGGTAGTGATCATGTCTCCCCTTCTCTTCTGTCTTCCAGTGTCGTAAGGTGCATTTCCCGCAGCCTTTCCTCATAACTCATGCCTCTTAGTTCTGGGACTAGTCTAGTGGCATATCTTTGAACTTTTTCCAGCTTCGTCTTGTGCTTGACAAGGTACACGGGCTCCATGCTGGGGCCACATACTCCAGGATTGGTCTTACATATGTGGTATACAAGATTCTGAATGATTCCTTACACAGGTTCCTGAAGGCTGTTCTGATGTTAGCCAGCCATGCATATGCCGCAGACATAATTCTTTTTATGTGGGCTTCAGGAGAGGGTTTGGTGTGATATCAACTCCTAGATCTTTCTCTGTCCGTTTCATTAAGTACTTCATCTCCTATTCTGTATCCTGTGTCTGGCCTCCTGTTTCCACCACCTAGTTTCATTACTTTGCATTTACTCGGGTTGAACTTTAGCAGCCATTTGTTGGACCATTCATTCAGTCTGTTTAGGTCATCTTGTAGCCTCCTACTATCAACCTCTCTTTCAATCCTCCTCATAATTTTTGCATCATCAGCAAACACTGAGAGAAATGAGTCTATACACTCTGGGAGATCATTTACATATATCAAACAGTATAGGTCCAAGGGCTGACCCCTGCGGGACTCCACTTGTAACGTCTCGCCAATCTGAGACCTCACCCCTCACATTGACTCATTGTCTCCTGTTGCTTAGGTACTCCTTTATCCAATGGAGTACCTTCCCTTTCACTCTAGCTAGCCTCTTGTGTGGTACTGTATCAAATAGAGAGTGCGAGAGAGAGAGAGTGCGAGAGTGCGAGAGAGTGCGAGAGAGAGTGCGAGAGAGTGCGAGAGAGAGTGCGAGTGCGAGAGAGAGTGCGAGTGCGAGAGAGAGTGCGAGTGCGAGAGAGAGTGCGAGTGCGAGAGAGAGTGCGAGTGCGAGAGAGAGAGTGCGAGTGCGAGAGAGAGAGTGCGAGTGCGAGAGAGAGAGTGCGAGTGCGAGAGAGAGTGCGAGTGCGAGAGAGAGTGCGAGTGCGAGAGAGAGTGCGAGAGAGAGAGTGCGAGAGAGAGAGTGCGAGAGAGTGAGTGCGAGAGAGTGAGTGCGAGAGAGTGAGTGCGAGAGAGTGAGTGCGAGAGAGTGAGTGCGAGAGAGTGCGAGAGAGAGAGAGTGCGAGAGAGAGAGAGTGCGAGAGAGAGAGTGTGAGTGTGAGTGTGAGTGCGAGTGTGCGTGTGTGTGAGTGCGTGTGTGCGAGTGCGTGTGTGCGAGTGCGTGTGTGCGTGCGTGTGTGTTTTCGTTCTAGCATTGACATATTTATGCTTTTATCTTTTAGCATAAATATGGCAATTCTAGAAGATTAATAAGAGGAAGACGGGCAATATGATCACCACATTCAAAATAGTGATAGGAATCAACACAACTGACAAGGAGGACTTTTTGAAACCTGCAACTTCAAGAACAAGAAGCCATAGATTCAAGCTGTGGAAACAAACAGTGCCAAAAATATACATACACAAAAGTTTTCCTTTGCAAACATAGTTGTATACATTTGGAACAATTTCAGTGAGAAGGTGATGGATGCTGAAACCATTAATAATTTCAAAGTGTCACATGACAACATTATAGGGAAGATGAGACACAACGAGCATAGTTCTCATCCTGTAACTACACTTAAGTAATTTCACACACACACACAATCTGACTTGTATGCATTAAATGTAAGTAAAACATTACAATATCAAATTTGTATTATATATTATATTCTTTTAATGTTTTGTGTTAGCTTACTGGAATGAGCACAGGATGGATGGCAACCAAATTCCATCATCTTCTTGGTCAAGTTAATCTGTTGCCTTTTTTTAGCATGGTGAGACCGAATAACATTGCCTAAAACATCTGTGCGAGCTGAACCACTGGACACGATAATGTCTTCTGTGGCATCCTTTGCGATGGCAGTCATATCAAGGGAATCCACTTCTCCCACCCTATTTGCACCAGAAACTGTTCCAGTGAGTGTGTCTGCCATACTGACGTCCATACTGTCAATGGCTTCCGCTCCACTTCTTCCCTCCATCACAATAATGGGAGCAATACTATTCCCATCTACAAAGGATATATAAAACAGTGGAGTAAGAAAAAATATCAATCAATAGTAATTGAGTCAATCAAGTACTGCACAATAATGTCATTTGTATTCCAAATATGTCTAGGAAATAATATTTTAAAAGCTGATAACTAAGCAGGAAGATGAAAAATCAATTTATGGATGAAATAATCATACATAATGCAAAATAAGCCAAACAGATTGAGGAGAGAGATATTAGTGTAATAAAATTCCAGTTTCTGAGCAGCACTTCAGTGGCTCCCCCTCCCACTTCATTATCTTAGAAACAGATATGCCATTGTGAATATGAAAGGTTTCTAGTTACTATTTTGACCCAACAGGGACAAAAATCTTTTCAAACCATCTTGTTCCCTAAAAACAAGAGGAAGCTTGTGGGATTTAGAGATCATTACACTACCAAGGTGAACCATATGTAAAAATACAGAAACATATCAAACAATTCAACTTCAGAGAAATGCTAAGCAACATTGAAATTGCTTAACAAAACTCTGAACAAGCTAGTCACTCACTAATCCGAATACCACCATGTTGCTACCAATTTACCAGAGACCCAGTTAAGGTAGCCACCTAGTTCTTGAGCCAAAGCATCCCCTGATGACTTGGAGAAGACATGGAAGAGGGCAGGAACAGAGAATCACCAAGGTGCTAACCAGAAAGGGGCATTTGATAACAACATTTCTTGGCTAGCTCTCTTAGTGCATCCCATTAGCTTCTTCACCCCAGTGCATTGAAGAGGGATTGCACTACAATTTAAACATGTCTTTGAATAAAAGAATGCAGCAAGATGGAAAGGACCTTTCGGGCCTTTGACAACAGGCCCGAATCACCAAAGGGGGGATGAAGTATTAATGTGAAGACCTCGGGAAATACCAGAAGCCTGGATTTGTAATTTGGCTGTGAACATGCTGAGAAAAATGCTGCAATCTCAATGTACATCCTTAAGTCAAGAACTGTAGAAAGAATAATTTAGGCTGCTCTAGTTGTACACCCTACTGACATCAATGAATAGTACAAGGCAGCACAGTACTGATGAGAAACAGTACAAAAAGATAAAATCTTGTGGACCTAAATGCACTTTAAGGTTAAGAGGATATTTTATTACACTATTTCCCCTGGTAAGTTACATGCATTATAGTGGATGTAGACCCCTCACAAGTTTTTTTTTCGTGGGGTGGGGGGGTTGCTTAGGGTCTAACAGGTCGAACAAAATCCTCCATGGAACAAATCTGCCTTGTTCCATATAGTTTGTTCAAGAAAGTTTACACTGTTGATTTTTGGTGCTTCGAAAAAGCATTCTCTATTTATACACTAGGGTTCCAATTATGAAAAATCAGGTTCCAGGTTACAAATGACAAATTTTTTAATTTGTTTTGAAATGCATCCCATTTGTAAACTCCCTGTACATATACATATAAGCAAATGAATCATGATGAAATAAGAAAATTAACTGACCAGCACATATTTCCCCATTGATAAGTTCAATGCTGGAGAGGAGAGTTGCTTGTGCATCACTTGAAGGAGATGCTGAAGAAAAGGTGGAGGATGGCACATTAGTATCTAAACTGACTGAAGATGATGATGCACCACCAGCTGTTAATGGTAGAAGCTGATCCATCATCAGGTCTTTGTCACCCAAGAGTGTTATGTAGTCCAACTGATTTGTGTCTGTAGCTGTAAAGGATAATGCATTAGATGCCTTATAAAAATTTAATTAAATAACAATTACTTAATTAAATAATTAAATGCAATTATTTCTGCTTAAAGCAATATGAAGTGAAATGAAATACCAAATAAATAGTTTGCATAAGAAATACCACTTCCTGGGTGGTGCCTCAGCAGCTCCCTAACCTGTGGCTCTACCCATTCCCCAGACACTGTTGGCTTTGGCCATTGGATGAATTGTACCCACTGGGAACAAAGACCTTTACAAAATCTGTCTTGCCCGTTCAACAAAGTGGAGAACTCATCGAGATCAGAGATTGATGACACAACCAAGGCAAACTGCTCACTTTAACACATGGCATCACAAAACACCCAAGTTCCAGTCAAATTATATTTGGCAATGCTGGGCACCCAAACAACTTTCTGGAACCAATGAAGCAGATGCCACCATACCAAACACAGGATTTGGGGTAGTATAACCCAAACACTTCAAACATAGGCAATCCCTACACCACAGGTAACGACAGGTAACAAAGGTGGGTACTAGGAGCTACTGAGGTATTACCCAGAAATGGAAGTTTCATTAAACCCTACAGTTATATTTTTGGGCAGATACCATAGTAGCTTGTGCTAGCCTCCAAAGGCAAATTGAAGTTTTTACAATAAATTGATTAGTAAAATGGGGTCTTATCTGAGAAAGTCTGAAGCAAATGATCTGGGGAGTAATAGATGAAGATGTTTTGCTGAAATTAAACCAAGGGTGCTGCCAAGGACATGGCAGATTTGGTAGTTATCTTGTGGTTTGTACTGTTAGACCTTCAGAACCACAGGCCCTAATATTGGCAATTGATATATTGCCAAAGAAAGCCAACAAAGTCACATACTTCCTGAATTCATTAAAGCAGGGGTAAGCTTGGTGCTGAAAGTTTCTCAACCTATTGAATTATTTATTGAAGACGGTCAGGCCACCATTTTCTAAAAAGAAAATACTATTCCAGGTAATTCAATTCCAGGCTACAAATGCTCCTAATGCATTGAATATTATCATAAATAGAAGACATAAGCATTCTATCTGTTGTTGATTCTCACCAATTTACACATTTTAATCCGAGAAAAACCAGTGCTGTATGTAATGCAATGCCATTTTCTGGGCGAGACCCAGAGGCTCCCTGGAGCTATCCAGGCTAATATATGGATATATTAGACTTTGCCATCAATGTGCATGGAGTTCTAGGCCTAGCGGGGATTATGAGCCAGAATCTGGCCCCCTCAGAGAAGGGGAGGTTGCCGAGGAGAAACTCTGGATCTCACCCAGAAAATGGTGTTTCATTACATTCAATGCTGATTTTCTTGGGGGGGGGGCAACCCAAAGACAAAAACCAAACAATAAGAACGTTCTTGAGAGGCGGTCGGCTCTCGCACCTGAACTTCAAGTCGAGACAACTGGCTGCAACCGCCGGGAAACAACACATGATGCACCTCTGGCCTAACCACGTAGCCTCGGGGCCTCGTAGCCTGGTGGATAGCGCGCAGGACTCGTAATTCTGTGGCGCGGGTTCGATTCCCGCACGAGGCAGAAACAAATGGGCAAAGTTTTTCACCCTGAATGCCCCTGTTACCTAGCAGTAAATAGGTACAGTACCTGGGAGTTAGTCAGCTGTCACGGGCTGCTTCCTGGGGGTGGAGGCCTGGTCGAGGACCGGGCCGCGGGGACACTAAAGCCCCGAAATCATCTCAAGTTAACCAACCAAGCATCAACAACCCAAGGAACAGGCGGGAACCCACCCGAGGGACGAGATCGTTTTGACCACGTCCAAGCGAACCCACTCCGAGATGACCCGACCGAGAGCAGAAGAGGCCTGCCCCACCCACCCTGAACCCCCTGAAGGAGGAAGGGGCCACCCAATGACACCACAGGCCACACGAAACGACCCAAAAGGCCCACAAACGTGGGAACAGGCGTGAGCAAACAGAGTGAGCCACACCCCCTCCCATCGCCCCGTCAATGGGACAAACCGCGAAAGGGCCGACACCCCTCACAAGAACCCAACCTTCGAACAGAATGATCACCGCACTGACCAGACGAAAACGGGACCGAAGGCTGTGCCGGCACTGAAACTGGCACCACGACAGGAGGAACAATGAGCCCTGGCACGATCCTGCCGGAAAGACCTGCTTGATGGGATTCTGGGAGTTGTTCTACTCCCCAAGCCTAGTCCGAGGCCAGGCTTGACTTGAGAGTTTGGTTCACCAGGCTGTTGCTTGGAGTGACCCGCAGGCCCACATACCCACCATAACCCGGTTGGTCTGGCACTTCTTGAAGAAAACAATCTAATTTTATCTTGAAGATGTTCACGGTTGTTCCAGCAACATTTCTTATGCTCGCTGGGAGGATGTTGAACAACCGTGGATCTCTGATGTTTATATAGTGTTCTCTGATTGTGCCTATGGCACCCCTGCACTTCACTGGTTCCATTCAGCCTTTTCTTCGACATCATTCACTCCAGTACTTTTTCATTTTATTGTGCAGATTTGGGACCTGGCCCTCCAGTAATTTCCACGTACAGTATATATTATTTGATATCTCTCTCATCTTCTTTCTAGTGAGTACACTTGACCTTGTGAGTACAAGGACCCTGCCGACGTGCGAGATGAGAAGCAAAAAAAACAGCGACACCGCACGTACAGTCGAGGGCAATGCACCAGACCCTGGAGGGGCCCCAAATGCTTCCACATCCTCCTCAAGCCAGTCCAAGGACAGCTCGAGAAGGGAAAATAATTGCAAGGCCGAAGCCAACAGGCCACGGGCGCACAAGTCCTCAACGACCAACGCAGCCGAAAGGGAAGGGCCCCTGCACATGAAGCTGCACCACACCAACATCCTGAGGAAGGGCAGGAGCAAACAAGCACGCACTGAGGTGCTCAAACTCACCCCACAGGAAAACCTGAACCACCGTATGAGCCTCACACCACTCAAGCGTGCAGGACTGACAGAACGAATGCCACCCTTCCAACAAGAAAAAAGGGCAGTCTGCAAGCCAGGACAACTCCGGAACCTCATAACGAACCCAGTATGGACAGGAAGCTCCATACATGAAAGAAGTAGGGTCCATTACAAAGGCATAATCTGGGTCGCGCAGGAGGTAAGTTGGAGGCCGAAACCTCCGGAAAGACGGGACTGAAGAACCCTCGGGATCACAGAACTCACCCCGGGGAGGGGTAGACACCAAATCCAACTCGTATGAGGAGGGGGGGGGGGGGGAAGAGAACTCCACTCCCTGTAACACCAAGCCCCGCTCCGAGGGTACAAAAATCCAAGCGGGGTCCAATGGGGTCCAAGGCCCCCAAGCAAGACTGAGTCGAATGTGTCACTGACCCAATAGGCAGCAAGACAGATGCACATCCAGCGAGTGTCACTCTGAGACAAGGGGACAGAGCAACCTTCAAACTCACACAAAGCGAGAGGGAGATCCAGCAGTCGCATCCATTGTACCACAGAGCCCCCCGTGGGGTTTCCCAGGGCCTTTAGTCCTGGTATTCCGCTAAGGAAAGTCCAGGCAGGGATCTGCTAACCGGTGCCCAACACTACCGAGCAAACTGATAAAGCTGAACCCCCGGGGATGTGTACACTCGTGGGGGCCTAGAGGAGGAACACCAAAGTACAACAGGCGTGATCAATCGAAAGCAGACCCCCTACCAGGCAAGAAACACAAAAAATAAAATAAAACCCCGCAAGAGGACAACATACACAGGCGGAACAGAGCCGGCCACTATGAGAGGTGATAACTAGTTGCACAGTACCCTGCGCCCCAATCAGTGACGAAAACTACCCCACTACCCAGAGGCAAACAAGGGAACACAAGAACCCCAGGGAAGGTAACCCTAGGCGCATGCAGCCCAAGTACTGAAGAAATATACACCTGGCTCACACACCCCAGTAGAGACAGCACCACACGATACCACAAGGGCACAGAACTGGAATAATACTGGAGTCAGACACACACGACGGTTGCCAAGCACATCAGCCAAAGAACTGGAGTCTGGGGCTCCCCTTTCCCCCTCCCAGGGAGGGGGGAAGGGGTTGCACAGACAGCGGTGCGAAGATGTCATGCTCGTTTGCTCATTTTCATTTGGGGAGTTCCATCCACTAGTTCGGCTTTCAGTAGCAATGTTAACCAGAATAGGGGTTCGTTTAGGGGCGCTTATCTTTCTGGGTGTCTGACCCTGTCGATGGCAGACATAGAATGCTTCCAACCACACGGGGGTTTCTATAGGTCATTGCTCCTCATGCCTCTCTGATGAGGGAGGGGGGGGGGGGCAGGTTTTGACTCGTGGTTCCCGGTAGGCCTAGAACTCCATGTTGACCAGACCACACACTAGAAGGTGAAGCGACGACGACGTTTCGGTCCGTCCAGGACCATTCTTAAGTCGATTGTGGTTCCAGGACGGATCGAAACGTCGTCGTCCCTTAACCTTCTACTGTGTGGTCTGGACAACATTCTTCAGCCACGTTCTTGTGACTAGAACTTCATGCACATTGATGCCAAAGTCTAATATATCCATATCAGAATGGATAGCTCCGGGGAGCCGCAGAGGCTCTTCCTCCAGAAAATACACCTGTCTTATTTTCTATGTCTCATTTCTTATGTCTTATTATTTGCACAAATTTGTGCAATTTTTGTCCCTAAAAAATACAATGTTCTTTTAATAGTTATCATTAATTATTATAGCACTTATAATGATGAGTAAGTCTAGAAAAGGAACTAATGATTCCAAATTAATTTAAATCTACCTCATGGGGTGATGCTTTCCTCTATCTTTGCCAAATAGTTGCAGCTAATAGGCCAAAACTCCCATCCACAAAGCCAGATGTCTGGATGATTGTTACAGAATGTTGATACTAGCACCATTGTCTTTTTTCTTTTGTTTGCAAAACAAGTATTCTCAATTATTGCACGCGCGCGCGCACACACAAAAAAAATCTCATCGCAAGTGATTTTGGCTGGGTCTGAGCCCTGACCGTGAGAGTAGATCAGGCACTGATTATTAACTGTGTGTCTGTTCACCCAACAGTAAATGGGGTATTGGTTGTAAACTGATTGACTGGTAGTGTTTCAGGGAAACTAATAGGGTAAGGTTCAAGATCAGCTATGGGAAAGGAAAGCTCTAAGCCTTCTAGCATAAGTCAGAAATTGTCTGCTTCTGTACCCACCTGAGTAAAAATCAAGCATTGAATGTAATAAAAACATTCTTTTCTAATGGATCACTTGAAGCTCCCCATTCCAAGGCACCAAATCAAGAAATTGCTTGAAGGAAATTTAAAAGCCAGAGGAAAATAAAAAGAAAAGAGGGGAAGGAAAGTGAGTTTGTGTAGCCCACCAAAAAATGGTGCTTCATTACATTCAATGTTTGACTTTTGGGAGAACTCCCTAAGTAGTTTCACATTACTAACTTACAATGTTGCCTTAGTGGAGGTGGCCAGCTTTTCTGAAATGGAAACAAAAGATGAATTACAGAAAAGAAGGATTGGGTTTACCAGTAGGAG
This sequence comes from Procambarus clarkii, assembly GCF_040958095.1. Classification (NCBI taxonomy): domain Eukaryota; kingdom Metazoa; phylum Arthropoda; class Malacostraca; order Decapoda; family Cambaridae; genus Procambarus; species Procambarus clarkii. The sequence continues at coordinate 88,086 of NC_091188.1, read as the reverse complement.
AAAATGGTAAAGGAAAGCCTGAAGCAGAAGGGACTCCTTTCGTATCCAACATGGGCAATAGAGCTGTGCAGCCAGTCTCAAATCCAAGAGTAGAAGAATTCTGCAAATTCAACTTTAACAAACTGATTAACTAGGAACGAATAAACCAAGATCTTGAACAAAATATGTCCTGGGAAGAACGGCTAGTTGATGCAAACTTAAACCAGTGCTTGGAGAAAATAGGCACAGTAGCACTAAAAATAAATAAAAGTCACATACCACTAAGAAAAAAGCAAGCATTGAATGTAATGAAATGCCAATTTTTGGGTGAGCTCCAGTGGCTCCTTGAAGCTACTATCTCTGAAGTAAATGCCATCAGTCACAGATTCTCTAGCCTACTGAGGACCCAGCACCTGAAACTGGTTCCCTCACAAAGCCGTGGCATTTATATATTAAGTTATACAATCATGCCACCACCAAGGAAGGCACACAATACATCTGTGAGACAAAAATAAACCACAGCTGGCTCTGAGACCTGTAGGGTCAAAACCAGCCGTAAATCTCCTCAAACTATGAAAACAAATTATTCAAACAAGTTCTTTATAAATGTGACACCAACATCGAACCATATATCAGATGTCACTCGAACCCCACTGGATTTTGAAGTAGCCATAGACAGCATGCTCATGAACTCTGCACCAGGGCCAGGCTCTTGGAATTCTATATTCATCAAGAACAGCGTTGAATGTAATGAAATGACATCATCTGGGTTGAGCCTCGGAGACTCCCTATTGCTAACTCACTGATATTCTAACGCATCCTCCGAATAGACAGTACGTTTTAATACTAAATGTAATAAGTACATTTCTTGACTGTCCTGCATAGTACATAATTACACTTATTGTGTTGTTACATTTATCTCCATATATTCTCATTTTCTGTTAAGACACTCAAAATTTTAGGATGAAGTTTTCATGTTCAATTCTATAAACACAAGTTTTAAATATAAAGAATTTCTTTTTCAGTTTTATTAAACAATAGAGATTTTATACAAAATTTGAAAATATCCTGAGTTACTTTATAATTTATTGAAAGATTTTAGTTTTGTTTTATTAGTTGTATAAAACTGTAATATTAATATGTATAGTTATATGTTAAGTACTAATTGTAATTAAGAAGCAATAAAATGCTTGTCCTCATACACTAAGAAGGTTAGGTCAGGTTGTGGTTTTCTATACAGCTTTTCAGGTAAACTCTAATATTCACAATATTTTGGTGTGATTCTGGCGATTAAGTGTATTTATGTACTAAGCCTGTAGTCAGGATTGTACTTATTACATTAAGTATTAAAACATGCTGTCTATTTGGAGGATGGGCTGGATGGTCTAGATTAATATACCAAATATACAGCCCATCCTCCGAATAGACAGTACATTTTAATACTAAATGTAATAAGTACAATCCTGACTACAGGCTTAGTGCATGGATCCTAAATGCACTAGAAAGTGATGTGGTGGAGGCTGACTCCATACACAGTTTCAAATGTAGATATGACAGAACCCAGTAGGCTCAGGAATCCATACACCAGTTGATTGACAGTTGAGAGGCAGGACCAAAAAGCCAGAGCTCAACCCCCGCAAGAACAACTAGGCGAGTACAGGTTCTGAACTGGCTAAGAAAACAAATACTGTAACTATCAGCAGTGACCAAGGGAAATAAAACTTCCTGGTGCACAGGAAAAACCTCTACTAAGCAGGGAACTATTCTCTATTGGAATTTCAACCTTGAAACAACATATTTGGCAATATTGACTAAGCTATCAGCATCACTGTTTCCCACACGAGATGAAGACAGTGCCAACACAGTAACCTTAGACAAAAGTACTCGATTGGTCATTGCACATAACATTTGAGGCCTGGAAAAAGGGCCTGAAACAATATTAAAGTGAGGTCTCGATTCCAGGGCACTCAAACAGCCTAGCAAAACCGCCAAGAAGCATATTTGCACATGGATCCTAAACACACAAGTGAGACTGCCTTAAGGATAACCAAAGTTACATATTTGAAAGGTAGATAGGTCTATCAGCAACAGTTTGTTGACACAAGGGATATCAGGAAACAAGTGGCTAGGGTTGTCACTTAGTGGCAGTGCCTTACTATTTCAGAAAGCAGCTTGGCACTTGAATGTTGCTAACCATCTTTTGAGGCAATTTCAATGTTTTTGACACGTATCATAGTGGGCAGTTTACTTTGGTTGTACAGCTGATGTTTGATCTTCATGAGCTCCCCACCCCACTGAGGTAGGCACAGAAGTTATCCAATAACTAACTATAGGACAGTGTACATAGATGATCAGTCACAGACTAGGAAGCTTATCAAGTAACAAACCAGAAAATAAAAAACCAGTGTCGAATGTAATGAAACGCCATTTTTTGGGCGAGATCCGGAGGCTCCCCAGAGCTTATCCAGGCTGATTTGGATATATTAGACTTTGGCATCAGTGTGAATGGAGTTCTTAGGTCTACCAGGGACCACAAGCCAGAACTTGGCCCCATCAGAAAGGCATGAGGAGCAATGGCCTATAGAATTGCACATGTGATTTGCAGCATTCTATGTCTGCCTTCGACTGGGTCAGGCACCCAGGAAGGTAAAGCATCCCAAACCAAATCTCTATTCTGGTAGAAAGTACTACTGAAAGTCAAACGAGTGGACAGAACTTCCCAAAAACAAACAAGCATGACGTCACCACGGGCTGCCGAGCCTTGGAGAAACAATCCGGAACCGAAGGGGACACCACAAACCAAGGGGAAAGAGAGATAAGAGAGACCCTGTCCAAAGACCAGGATGGCTCAAGCGGCGCATAAGCAGGCTGGAGGTGAAACAATGCCCGAGACAGCTTGCGAAACGACTCGGTGACATCAATGCCGAAAGCAAGCTGCAGCAGCTCTGCTAGCGCTGCACGATACAAGGCGACAGTATTCGGCACAAGATGGTCCTGAAACAGCTATGAGAGAAATGACAAGACAACTTTAACAGAAAGCAAAGTAACCCTACGAAGAGACAAAAAGAAAAGGAAGGACCACCAGGAAACTTCATACTGCCGCAGAGATGACATACGCAGGTGGGACACCATTAATTAAGGAAGCCACCTGATCACCATACAGATGGTGATAGACCAGAGTCAACAATACCAGACGCGAAGACTCGAGAAGAAGATTGAACCAGCTATGTAAAGAACTGGACAGATCTGCTGAAAGAGGCGGAGCCGTGGGAAAACCCCTGGGCTTGGACACTGAGCAAGCAGCGCCTGAAACAAAGGCTGGGCCAGCCACCAAGGAGCCAAGAGGACTACTCTTCCCTGATAAGTCTACAAGTGAGCCAGAAACCTGGAGCATGAGCTAAACTGGGTAGAAGAGGTACAGGTAACCCCACTTCAACCAGTCCCGCCAAAAGGCATCGACTTCAATGACCTCGCAGTTGGGGAAAGAGCGCCACAAATACTGGGAGATGCCTCGACCACACCGACGCAAAGAGGTCCCATTGAAGCCCATACGTCCGGCAGAGTCAACTGGATGAGTCGGCATCGACAGTCTATTCTGTGGAAAGGGGAATGAACCGGGACAGGGCGTCCACCAGGATGTTGGAAACCCTCGAACTTGAAGGGGGGGAGGGGGGAGCTGCTCAGACGGCAGTGCAGCACGTGGTGATGGCATGCTCGTTTGTCTTTGGGGAGTTCTGCCCACTCATTTGACTTACAGTAGTAGTTTCAACCAGAATAGGGGTTTATTTTAGGATGATTATCTTTCTGGGTGCCTGACCCAGTCGATGGCAGACATAGAATGCTCTAAATCACGTGTGCAATTCTATAGGCCATTGCTCCTCATGCCTCTCTGAGGGGGATAGGTTCTGGCTCGTGGTCCCCGGTAGGCCTAAGAATTCCATTCATACTGACTGATGCTGAAGTCTAATATATCCATACCAGCCTGGATAAGCTCCAGGGAACCGAAGGGGCTCCCCCTAGAAAACAAAACAATATTCAGCAAACTTACTTAAAATGGTATGAATCTTGAGCATATGCTGACGAAGATTAAACTTGGAGTTGTAGCTCTTGTCACAGGTATCTATTGGACAGTGGTATGTAACTTTATTGTTATTGTCCTTTGTTTTTCCTTCATGTTTTTTCAAATGTACATATAAACTACTCTTGGCAGTGAACTTTGCATTACAATCTGGAATAAATAAATACAAATTAATACATATATGCAGTGTGTAATTGGAGTAAGAACACTTCCTATATGCCATGTTAGTTAACACTCACAGTACAGTATATAAATCACAACTTTCTTGCTCTAATTAAATAAAACTGTAAATATTTTTCACGTGTTATATAAACAAATTTGAAACCTATTACTGTAGTTATCTATTTACCTATAGTTTATTTGTACTTTTGATGCCTTGTGCCCTTTGGAAATTTCAAATTTTCGAGGTCATAGCTACATGTACAGTATAATTTTCACAGACCACTTAAAATACTTTCAAGCCTTATACAAATACTTGAAACAGCATCTGAAGCCTTCACTAGTGAAGCAAGTACCATTTGCACTAAGTACAAGCAAGAAGGGAATAAACATAATAAAACAGAAGGTTAAAGAGAAGAAACATAATACAGTACAGTAGAAGGCTAAATGGAAACGAATAAATGGCAAAGAATTTGCAAATAGCATTTATTAAAAAGGTGAATATGAATACAGTGTATGTATATATATGTGTGTAAATCACGACAAATAAACATGTGATTAAAAATGTGAGTGTCAGACCACGGAGGTCTGACACTTGTTTCAATTTTTTTTAATTGAAACAAGAATTTCCTTAAGTACTTTCGTATATTAATACATCTTCAGAAGGAGTGGTTTTACAGGTCAAGTATTGGACATATATAGGCAGGAGAGAATGGTGGAGTGAGGTGAGGAACAATAACAAATGAATGGGAATTAGGTGGACACAAATATGAGCCGCACAAGAACTGCAGAAGGCATATTGGCCCATATGATGCAGCTCCTATTCATACCCACCAACCGGCCCACACATGGATAATAATAGCATAAGATAGTAAATATTTACAATGAATTAGTGAGACAAATGTGCTCCAATGATCCTACTCAAATCGCTCTTTAATTGATCTATTAAAAATGGATCTAAGTTACATAAACCACTGTTAATGTTCAAATTACTTTCTTTCGTAATTTGTATCAAAGCAGATTCAATTATGTTTCTGTTATAAGTGATTTTACAATTCGTTATTGAAGAAGCCATCTCCCAATCAATTTGGTGAGCATCTTCTGACAGATGAACAAACAAAGCATTAGACAATTGGCCATGTCTTACAGAGTATTTATGTTGCAAAATTCTACATTTCAAATCTTTAGATGTTTGCCCAACATAGAACTTAATACAGTCTTTATGTGTATATATATATGTGTGTGTGTGTGTGTGTGTGTGTGTGTGTGTGTATGTATATGTATGTTGTTAAATATGACCGAAAAAGTAAGATTAATAATTCTAACACAAATTTTCTCAATTTCAATGTTTCTTTTTACTGTCGATGATAATTGAAAAATCAATTCTCCAAAATTCATTTTGATTTCTAGTCTGATGCGACACTTGAACTTGAACTTGAAAGGGGGAAGGGGGAGTTAGTGCCCCTCCCCCCTTTCAGGGGAGGGGGGCACTAACGAGCAGGCATGCTATAGTAGTTGGATGTCGATTTGCTTGTTTATTTGTTTTCTTTTGGGAGGAGTTCTTTGGATCTGTTCGGATGTAGGTTGAAATTTTCACCAGTAGAGGGTTTTGTATTGTTTTGCCCACCTTTTTGGGTTCTTTCCTTGGTCGATAGCAGACATAACATACTCTAAATGTAGAGTGCTCATATGGCTATTGCTTCCTGCACCTCTCTGATGGGACCAGGTTCTGGTTCGTGGTCCCAGGTAGGCACAGAACTCCCAGGACTGATGACACAAAATTAACATGGCACATAACAGTCTGAATAGCTCCAGGGAGCAGACGGGGCTCCCCAGAGAAAAGCTCATGTTGAGAGTGGGAATCAGTGCACCAGGTGTAAATAGATAGGTGAGGCATAAACAGCTAGATATCAGTCCTTTGTACTCACTGATAAGCATGCACACCCATATATAATATACACAACACACACACATTATATATATATAATGTGTGTGTTGTGTATATTATACACACACACACATTTTATATATATATAATATATATATATATATATATATATATATATTATATATATATATATAATATATATTATATAATATATATTATATATATAATATATATGTATATATATAATATATATGTATATATATAATATATATGTATATATATAATATATATGTATATATATAATATATATGTATATATATATATAATATATATATATATATATATATATAATATATATTATATATATATTATATAATATATTTATATATATAATATATATATAATATATATTATATATATATTATATATATATATATATATATATATAATATATATATTATATATATATATATATAATATATATATATATATACACATATATATTATATATATACATATATATTATATATATACATATATATTATATATATACATATATATTATATATATATATATATAATATATATATATATATATACACATATATATTATATATATACATATATATTATATATATACATATATATTATATATATACATATATATTATATATATACATATATATTATATATATACATATATATTATATATATACATATATATTATATATATACATATATATTATATATATACATATATATTATATATATACATATATATTATATATATACATATATATTATATATATACATATATATTATATATATACATATATATTATATATATACATATATATTATATATATAATATATATTATATATATAATATATATTATATATATAATATATATTATATATATAATATATATTATATATATAATATATATGTATATATATAATATATATGTATATATATAATATATATGTATATATATATATATATGTATATATATATATATATATATATATATATATGTATATATATATATATATATATATATATATATATGTATATATAATATAAATATATATATATATATATATATATATATATATATATATATATATATATATATATATATATATATATATATATATATATATATATATATATATATATATATATATATAATTACTTTATACTACTACCTACTACCTTTATACCACCTACTTTCTGAGGTGCGCCCCATCTTACAACAACCCAAAGCTTGACGAGTATGACCTCCTACTGAAGACCATGCTGGAAAAAGTTGTTAACCTCTCTCTCAACGAATGCCAGTGGAAACAAGCCACTCTTCCTGTCAGGCTCGGTGGCTTGGGTGTCCGCACCGCCACCCAAATTGCAGTCCCAGCCTTCCTGTCTTCCTCCTCAGCATCAGATGACCTGGTTAAGGAAATTCTACCTGACACCCTGAGTGATGTAGCGGGGATACAGGACCCCCACTACACGGAATGTGACACGAAATGGGGTGCCATGACAGACCCAGCACTCAGACCAGCCATGCCGAAAGCCAAGAAACAATCCAGTTGGGACAGCCCCATTGTAGACAAAGAAGCCACAGCTTTGCTGGAGGCAGCAACAACCCCCAGTGATCGTGCACGCCTCACAGCTGTGCAGGCTCCCCATGCAGGGGACTTCCTTCTGGCAGTCCCTATGTCTGCGACAGGCACACGTCTTGATCCGCAGGAGCTCCGTATTGCAGTCGCTCTCCGCCTTGCTGCCCCTATCCACACTGTTCACAGGTGTATTTGCGGCGAGGCAGATGCTGACGAATATGGATTGCATGGCCTGCACTGTGGAAAATCGGGTGGTTGGCACACTAGACACGACGAAGTCAACGACATCATTAAAAGAAGCCTTGCCTCTGCTCAGTGTCCAGCGGAGAGAGAGCCCCGCAACCTACTGAACCGTGACTCTGTTAGCTTTGCCGGCCGACCAGACGGAATCACACTGCGTCCGTGGAAGGGTGGCAGGCAGTTAGCATGGGACTATACTTGCGTATCCACCCTGGCAACGACATACATCACCCTCTCTGCCGGCACGGCAGGAGCCGCAGCGACACACAGAGAAAAACAAAAGTCAGTCAAGTACAGGCAATTAGATCAAAGGTACAATTTCGTTCCAATAGGGTCTGAGACCCTAGGCCCATGGGGTGA